>NW_009649951.1:864080-868483 GCF_000708025.1 Charadrius vociferus
GGAAAGAGTAAGGCAATCAAATACAATGTTTTCCATGGTTTTCCCCCACATCTCCAGCAAAATTTCATGTGTTGGACTTTCTAGGCCAGATGTGATTTCTATGTATTTAGAAAGCTTCAGAGAATTTCCATTCTGCTCAGCTCAGTCTTTATTTGAACCCATGCCAGCAATCAGCGTGTACCACGTCCAGTCTCTGCCACCAGAGGTGCAAGAAGATAACTCCTTTTCTTTGTGTTGAATCAGTTCCTCCTACCTTCATCTGATACTCCCTGGTTCTTGTTGCCAAAGGAGAGACAAATACATATTTTTTTTCCTGTTTGCTCCATTTACAGTTTTGTTGCCCTGTATCATAATTGTCCTTAGTTGTCTTTCTCCCAGGCTGTAGTTTCCTATACTACTTGATTGTTCTTCATACGGAAGCCATTTCATAATTCTGAATATCTTGATTTTTTCCCCTCTGAAACTTCTTCTGTTCTATAAAGTAATTTTGAAAAGGGGGACAAGAGCTATACTCAGTATTGAAAAGGACAACAAAACAAAAATTTAAAAACTGTCACAGTGATGTCCTCTGTTTTGTTTCCAGTCTTTTCCTAATGATTTCTTTTATTTCACTTACTTTTTTTTTTTTTTTATCATTACTGCCCACTGTAACATGTTTTCAAGGAAAAATTGATTGCACTGCAAGTTTTTTTTCTGTGACAATGTTAACACAGAGACCATTACTTAGAATCACAGAATCATAGAATAGTTTGGATTGGAAGGGACATTTAAAGGTCACCTGGTCCACCCCCCCTCCTACAATGAGCAGGGACATCATCAACTAGATCAGGTTGCTCAGATCCCCATCCAACCTGACCTTGAATGTTTCCAGGGATGGGGCATCTACCACCTCCCTAGGCAACCTGTGCCAGTGTTTTACCACCTTCCTCATAAAAAATTTCTTCCTTATGTCTAGTCTGAATTTTCCCTCTTTTAGTTTCAAACCATTATATTTTGTCCCATTGCAATAGGGCCTACTAAAAAGGGTGTTCCCATCTTTCCTATAAGCCCCCTTTAAGTACTGAAAAGTTACAATAAGATCTCCCCAGAACCTTCTCTTCTTCAGGCTGAACAGCCCCAACTTTCTCAGCCTGTCCTCACAGGAGAGGTGTTCCATCCCTCTGATCATTTTTGTGACCCTCCTCTGGATGCACTTCATGTCTTTCTTGTGCTGAGGACTCTAGAGCTGGACACAGTACAGTCTGGGTCTACCAGAGTAAAGTAGAGGGGCAGAATCATCTCCCTCAACACACTGGCTGTGCTTCTTTTGATGTAGCCCAGGATACGGTTGTTCTTCTGGGCTGCAAGCACATGTTGCCAGCTCATGTTTAGCTTTTCATCCACTAGTATCCCCCAAGTCCTTCTCGGCAGGGCCATCCTCAATCCCTTCATCCACCTGCCTTTATTGGTACTGGGGGTTGCCCCAACCCAGGTCCAACACGTGGCCTTGTTGACCTTCATGAGGTTCACATGGGCCCACTTTTTGAACTTGTCCAGGTCCCTGTGGATGACAACCCATCCCTCAGGCATGTTAACTGCACCACTCAGCTTGGTGTCATCTGCAAACTTGCTGAGGGTGCACTCGATCCCACTGTCTGTGTCATTGGCAAAGAAACTGAGCAGTACTGGTCCCAGTATGAACCCCTGAGGGACACAACTTATCACCATTCTCCATCTGGACATTGAGCCTTTGACCACTACCCTCTGGATGCAGCTATCCAGCCAATTCCTCATCCACCAAGCAGTCCACCCATCAAACCCATATCTCTCCAATTTAGAGAGAAGGATGTTGTGGGGTACTGTGTCAAAGGTCTTACAGAAGTCCAGATAGATGACATCAGTAGGTCTTCCCTTGTCCACTGTTGTAGTCCCTCCACCATAGGTGGCCACTAGGTTGGTCAGCCAGGAACTTGCCCTTGGTGAAGTCATGCTGGCAGTCTCAAATCACCTCTCTGGCTTCTATGTGCCTTAGCAGAGCTTCTAGAAGGATCTGTTCCATGACCTTACTGGGCACAGAAGCCAGGCTGACAGATCGGTAGTTCCCTCCTTTCTACCCTTTTAAAACTAAAATATCCTAAATGAAATGTTAGGATTCTTTGGCAAGTCCATCACACTGAATTTAATCTGCAATTTCAGTTTCCAACCATTTAATTGTATAAGGTTCTTCTGTAATTCTTCACAGTTGGTCTTGTGCTTTATTCATTTTATGCTGAAGATGTTAGCATCATCAGAAAACTTTCTCATCTTACTGCTCATTTTCTTTTCTAGACTGGTATAAACAGGTTGAATGGAATAACTCCCAACCCATATCACTGCAGAATTTGTCTGGGTACACTTTTCCCTTCTGACCACCTATCTTTACCTTCTCTTTCCTGTCTTTTAAATAGCTATTAATATATTCCAAATATTCACCTCCTCCCTACCATTGCTACATACTTTCCCCAGTAACTTTTGATGAGGTTGACTGTCATAAAACTTTTGGAAATTCAGGTGTGTCAACAGAATTACCCTTAGGTATGTGCTATTCACCTTTTCAGAACAGTTAAGTAGAGTTTAAAAAGGAACTTTGTTGTACAGAAGCCATGAGGGTTCTTCATAAGGACATTATATATTTATAGAAATATCTTTATTTATTCTACATCAGAATGTTGAATAACTTTCCAAGTTCAGATATCAGGAGTTTCCGCGGACACTTCTAGACTTTTTTTCTTTTTTTTTTTTCCTTTTTAAATTTTTTACTGACCTCTTGCCTACCTTTTTCTATTCTCATAGACCAAGGTACTTCTAAGTAAGAACTTACACAGTGTTAAGGAAAAAGTAGTCTAGTGTCATGTTAGGAAGAATCCCAAATGATTCTTGCCAGTGTTTCATATTAAAGAATTCTTGATTATAAGAACTTTTAGTCCACGCTTTTTTTAAGCCGCAAGTGATACATACAGTTTAGTACTGCTCACACATAGGAATGAATGCCTTGTAGCTAGCTTCTGTGCACTATTATTATAAGGTATATTGTTATCTGGACATTTTTCCATTTTGTTTACCATAACAAAGACACTAGGGAGTGAGTTAAAGTGTTAGCTCCACAATATCAATCCAATATGCCTACCTATTGTTGCTACAAAGCCTTTGTGTAAATAATACATGATAGGTTTAAAAGGAAATTATGAGGTTTATTTTTATTCAACTCAGGAGTATCAGAAGTGATAGAAGGTGATCTTGCGCATTGATTTAATGAGATAATAAGACATCACAACCATTCCTCTCCCCCCGCCACCCCTGCTCCAAATTCAAATGACTGTCCCACACTTTTTTGGAGGAACATTCCTCATAATATCAGCATGAAGCAGGAAAGATCAGGTAGGTTTCCTACATACAAGTGTTACTGCTTTGGGCTTTAGACTTTTGGTATTTTTTTTTTCATGTTGCTACTTTCACTCACTATGAGATACACAATTGCTTCATTTATCATAAACATAAATTCTTTTTGTCCTATTCAAGCCATGTCCGCTTTAGAAAATGCATGATATTTTTTTTTGTCTCCACATGAAATTGGATTTTTCACTTTTTTCTTTTTTTTCCCCTCCAATTATTTTCTATTATTTCTGAATATTAAGAGAGGACATTATACCACAAGAGCATTACAGAAATTACCATTCGAAGGCTAAATATTTTCCAATAGGAATTAATGAAGAATGAACTAGAGTTAATGTATGTTATCATTTTCATGTATTACTCAGAGATCTTAGTCATCAGCTTGTGAATATCCACAGAAAAAATGTATGTGTAGAAAAAAGAAAAGCAGTTACAACTATAGCTCAAGTGACAGATATTTTTGTAATGAAATAATAGAAGTAAAAAATAGAAATAAAAATTGAGAGACTTTACTTGATTTGAAAAGTACTGAAAATGAATATTTCAAACTTCTTGCTAATGTAACTCCAGTGGATTTAGTGAACTTACTTCCACAGGTAATTTGTCTCTTAATACATATAACCGTTTCCAATAGAAATGGAATTAAACTACCGAACAAAATTAAAAACATTTTTAATACCTGCAAAAGTATAGTGCTTACAGAAACTAAGGGCTAAATACTTGGCGTCACTTTCCATTTGAATTGGAAATGAAGATTTAAATTTATTTTAAGATATATAGTTAGACGGAATATTATGAAAACCATGCCTAATTTGTAAAGGAAGAAAAAAAAATAATAAAAGAGTTGACCTTCAAAATTTCTAATTAAAGTCACACTTAAAAACAAAAAAGAAGAAAAAACCTCAGAAGTCTTTAGCCAGTCTTAGTTAAAAATGCATTTAAATCCTTTCTCTTCTGCTTACATCACTTTCCTATTTACTCACACCAAGTAC
>NW_009649951.1:868548-910480 GCF_000708025.1 Charadrius vociferus
AATAAGTAATCAATACAAAGTTTGCTGAACTTGAAACACACTCCGTTATTCACTGGCCAAACACTGCAAGATGCAGTATTTGCCTTACAATTCAACTAGTTTTACACAGTAAGGACTGTTTTGTCTTCAATAGGTATAAACCCAACGCATGTACATACATGGAAATGAGTTATCCAAAACAACACAGTATAGTTCGTGCTGTTTTTTGTCTTTGAGGAAGACTATAAGAAACAAAATGAATTCAAAAATGACTGTAAAGACAGTCAAATCACTCACTACTCTAATGATCCTTAACTCTTGTTATCTAATGATAACAAGGTCTTCAGGGACTATTGTAAGCCAAGTTACATAAAAGTTATAGAAAATTCTATGAGGTCCAGCTTGCTGATCAATAGGTACTTCTATGTTGTGGCTGTGGGTTAAGTGAATAAATGTATTGATTTGAAAAAAATATATGCTTTTCACATTCATAGCAGTAATTGGATGCCAAACTTTTCAAGAGATAAGATGAGATGAAGAAGTAAAGAAAGTATTTTACTTTAATAAGCACAAAAATATTCAACACAGGTTGTCCTTTTCCCATTTTCAGTGGTGAAATCAGGGCCTTAAGGAGAGTTGCGCATAACTTCTTTTCTTTAAGTTTTATTGTGAAAATCGTTTGGATTGATTTCACAAGAGAAAAGAGGAGGAAGAGTAGACTCACCTCTGTCAATTTGGATCCTAAAATTCAAGCTTCCCTTTCCTGCCAAGAAAGAGGGACATTCATTTTAAAAAAACCCACGATATAGTACTGTGAAAGGCATACTTACTCTACATAACTATACACATACACATCTACCTCTAGGTCTACATACATATACACATACACATAGACATACACATACACATACAGATGGAGAATTTATGAGTATCTAGTTCAATCCTTAGATGATCATTGGAAAACAACATAGTACTAAAACATTTCTGTTTGATCATAATTTGGACAAAGAAAATAGACTTCCAATATAAGAAAAGTATGATGCTGTTAAGATTATGTGGTGGGACTACATACAAAAATGTGGTACTTAGAGTCTGGTCAAAGTGGGATGAATCTTAAACTAAACAGCCTGATGAAGAAATGTGCAAGAAAAGCTGACCATTTAGATATCCCTGAAAAGCATCCTGTGGAATCTTCTGTTAAAAACTGGTAAATTCACAAGAACAACAAAGCGATATGGAAATAACTTTTTTTTTTTTTTTTTAATCTTAAAAGCAAAATCCTGAGAACAAAGGGAAAAAAGATTCAAAATCAGATAAGGTCCATGTAAAAATATTTAATAACCGATGACTTCTGCATAAAAGACATGCAGTTTTAAATGTCACCAAATTTTGTACTTTACCTTCAATTTATGATAGAAAAAGACATAAATATTAGGAAGATATGCTTCAAATGTTATCACAGGAAGTTACCTGAGAAATCTATATGCAATATTTTTGCTTGTCTCTGTTTAATTAGTTTCCTGTAAATGATGAAAAAAAACAGCAAAGAAACAAACAAAACAAAAATACCAATGCTAAAGAGAGACTAGAAACATAGTGTTAACGAGATTCAAACAGTAAAGATATGATGGACTGCAGATAAAAGGAAAATGCTAGTTTCTCTGCATTTTAATCAGCAAGATCACAGTTTTGATGAACATGCCAGAGGGACTGTTTTGTGCTCTGCTTCCACAGTGAGTGAAAGGAAACAAAATTAGCAGTTTTATATTGAACATTTACTGACAGATGATGCATCCTTTGGGATTAACTTTAGAACAATGGGGAAGATGATACTTACCTAGCTAAGGAAGTGCAAGATAATTCCAAAACACAGATATCTAAGTACAAAATTTTAACATTTATTAACAACTTAATATAAAATTTCCTCAATTATTAATTTAAACCTATTCTAATTTTAAGTGATGAGTTATCTATGTGCTTAAATAACTATGAAACAAAAGCAGAAAATACAGGTAGAAAAAAATTATCATCGTTCTGCCATTCATCCCTGAATATCCCAGTTCATCCATAAAAAATTTTGTATTCTCACACATATGGAAAAAAACGCATTCTAGTGCCATACACGCTAAAATGGATATGAAATGTAGGGATTTGTTTTAAACATTAGTTAAATGCTTGATTAGTGTTTTAAGGAATAATAACAAAAAATGCTTACATGGTAGTTTTCAACAAATGAGGAGGATAACATTATCTACTAACAAAAACTTCATGCAGTCTCATAAGGACTGTTTGTCATACAAACTTTATAAAATATATCAAACTAATATTTGCAAGAAAAATAAAAGATTTCTTATTGAAAAAAAAATGGATTAAGAAATAATATAATTATTTATCAATTCACTACAAAGACATCATTCATACCTCTGCTCTGGAATTAACAATTGTGCCCAATAATGTACTGATCATTTTAGTAGGTGAATGTCATGCTAATAAATTCTAAAAAAGAACAGATCTGAAAACTTGAAGTATAGATTGTACAAATAGAGCGAAGAACAGTACTAGAAAGCTCTGGTACTGAGAAGGATATTAGGAAGAATCTAAACCTCAAGAATAAAACAGTGGCTTTCTTCTATAAAAGTGAGGGAGGGCGTTGAACATGACAGTTTTTAATACACGGTACTGCGAGGAACACTATTGAAATAGCTATTTCATTGACATACTTTTAAAATGCCATGGAAACATGGAAGAGAAAACATAGAGAGGGAAAATGGATACAAGAATGTTATGAAACCTTCTTTACACTAAGATGATTAGGGAAAATGTTAACACATTTTTTAGCTTTTTAGTTAATAAGGAATGTACAATGAAAAAGTCACTTCACCCATCACCACTGTGGTGCTGCTTCTGAGGTAAAATATGGTTTCTTTTTACAATACAAGAAGTGTTGTAAATCAATCCCACCTAATGGCTTTAGCATGTAATCAAATAATTTGCAGATGGAATTTCGGGAGACATATTTGACATTTAAAACTTTAAGAAGAGAGGATATTGTTTTACCTTACAAGCATGTTGGAATACTAAAATGCAATCCAAAAGAAATACATAGCAGATTACAGAAAAACATCAACCTGAAGACATTACTAGTAGGTCTCAACTTTAATATTTTTACTTGAGGTTCTTGAAGCCCTTTGATATCTAATCAGTTGCAGGTATTGTAGGAGTACAAGGTATTGGATAGATAAATTATGACCACAGATACTGAAATTTAACTGAGGTTTCAGAGTTAAGGCGCTTTTTTATGGGTTAAATGTTCTATTGCACTGTGAAGAAAGAAAAAGAACAGGTTCACTGTAAAGTCAAAAGACAAGCAACATTAAAGCAATGGTTAAGATAAACAAAGAAATTGGATTGTCAATATTTTTTATTGGAAGAAAGAGATGTTCAGATGTGTATCCTTCATAACACAGATATCAGGCCACATACATCTAAAATGGTGGCAAATACAAATATCTTTGTTATTTTAATTCAGCAAAATTTTACAAAATATTAAGCAAAATTCAGTACTGATTGCAGTCCTACCAAGCTAAGCCTCAGGCAAGAGAAACGAAGTTCCCAGGTTTGCAGCATGTCCTATGAGATATTACAAATTACGAAGCAATCATAACCTTGTTCATATGTCTCATTTGAAAGATGGCCTTTCTGTTTGCATAGTAACTATGACTTGATTTGTTTACTGATAGGGAGGGAAGTATACCACTAGCTGAATCACTCACACAGATGAGAATGTTTCAGGGATGGAAATAATAGAATAGGTTGACCTGCAAGTGCTGCAAGAGCTAACTAGGCAGTAAAAATAAAATTCACATGAATTACAATGCATTTTTGGTGACTTTCTGAACAAACCCCAACAGGAGATTTCCACTTCTGTAATACAGTTGCAGTTGTGACTGGCTAGAAAGTCTGAATTTATAAGGGATCTTTAAAGTTTTTCTTTTGCTTTGTATTTCCTTTTGCTATAAAAACAATACTTAAAATTCCAATCATTAAGGAAGATTTGGTCGAAAGGTTATTTTCTGTATGATTCTAATTTAAAAAACAACATGTTTTCCTACTTAAAATTGCTTTTCAGTATAAGGCAAAAGAGGATTACTTTGATATTTTTTAATTAGTAAACCTGTTTCTCAAAAGGAGCCTACTGAATGACTACTTTTAAAACATTATAAGCAGATGGGTTGTCACTATGGAAACAAAAGATGATATCAGGTTAATCAATTAAATTCCATCTTGACGACCTATACCTTCCCAACTAAACCTATTAATGCTTAAAAAGGTATTGTACTTTAGAATGATAAGTATGAGAAGAAAAGTGAATTGTTATATTAATTTGGGGGGTTTAGGTAAGAATACAACTATAAAAATAGAAAAATATTTAACGTAGCAACTGTCTGTGAAAAAGCACAAGAAAAACCTGCAAATTTTAAAAGAGGCCATACCTGAAAATATAATGCTTAATTTTTGAAACTGCAATCAGATTACAATTGGACAATCATGCTTAAGCCATGATCCTACAACACAAATTCCTAGCATTTGATAAACAGATTTATAAGTGATCATGGCAATAATTGGGACATCAATTATAGAATAAAATTCCCTGGGGAATAATGCACCAATGAATCAACACACACTCAATGGGATAGCTGGGAGAGAGTCATATTTTTATGTTACATGGAGACTGATTTAATGATTCACAGCCTATCAATCAAAATCTTTTTCTAAAAACAAAATAAAACCTGATGTTTACTTTTCTCTATATAGGTATGTGAATATATATTACTTATTATATACAAATATACATGTTATCCCGTGTTGCTGAAAAGCTTTCTACAGTTACACTGATCAGATTTGATCAGATTAGTGTCAATAACATTATCCTTTTGAACCACCACATTGCTTAACATGGCCCTAGGATAAATAAACAAATAATCAAACAACTTGTTTTTTCTTATTAATTAAGGATTAATTTCATAAGGTAAGTTATAAACATATAGTATGGCTACATTCTCAGCAGCCCTTCCCAATAATAAATCAGAATACGATGTGAACAGAGGACCTTTACCCTTTCACCTGGAGGGAATTTGTTCTCTTTTGGGTTGTCTCAGGCATAAACTTGAGAAATGGAGAAACAGACATTCTGGACATGTAGCTCCATATCAGCACACGTGCACACACACTTATTTCTGAGTTGGTAAGAAATCAGGCTACTGCTTGTATTATCTACTTCTCTATGATGGATTAGCAAAATGTTGCTATTCCAAACTCAGTGTATTTTTGTTTCACTAGTCTATTTAAAAGCATTGCTCAGCAGTAAATTATACTGTCTACAGGAAAAAGAGGCTTAGAAAAATGAAACCAGAGCTATTGCAGTTACTTATACAGGTTCTTTTCTTCACTAGCCTTAAGAAATATTCCAAAATTGAAAAAAATCCTTCACCTCAAAGGAATCTCTTCTTATAGAATAGGAGCAAGTGATTTAGTTTCTATGAATTGTTATCAGAAACGCTACAGGTGGGTCTGAAATCCATCAGAAAGACTGCACAGTTTTGGAAATGTTGTTGAAGCAAATCATCTTCTGAGTCAGATGAGTCCCTGTTTACTCAAATATGACACCCTTTTTCTTCATAAGTGGACTCTCCAGAACTCCCCCAGAGAAACTGTCAGATCTACTAGAAAACATAGGATTGTTTGACAACAAACTGTGAATGGTTTCTGAGGAATTAGCAATAACCATATGTGGGCACTCCACTGATAACTGTTATTATCGTCTGAGTCAGAAAAAAAAAGACATACACATACAAAAGCTTCCACTCCTTCCTTTTCTCAAGTACTTTCTTTCTTTTGCTGTCTGAGAAGGTGTTCTTGCAGTTAAATCGGAAAGTTGCAAACACCCTGACTCAAGTCATGTCCCTCTTGCTTTCTGGAGTGCCTCACTCCAGGCCTGTTTATGAAGCACCTTTTCAAAGAAGCTGTGCCCCAGGCATTGTATAGAATCTTCCTTTCTCTTTGTACTACTGCTGCCATTTTTTACATACATATATATTCTAAAACTTATAAGCCTAACACCATCTCCATCACCAAAACAAACAAACACAAAAAAAAAATAAGTAAACCAATATGATATCGCTTCACCTCTGTAAAATCAGAGGCTTCAGGGTTGGCTGTCCCAGATTTCAAGTATGTTCCTGAACTCCTGGCCTAGAAACAACCTGGTATCTTTATTAGGCCACAAAATTTCCAAAGCTTGCTGGGAAGGAATTCCCTTAGAAGAGACTTGCAGAGCAGGAAATTAATCATATTCTTCATGACTGGTTGCTATAATATCTGTGTCTCCTGTCCTTTTTTGCTGTCCCAGTGAATATTTCATTACTCAATACTGAGTGCTACATTCCTAAAGTGAGGAATTTCCAGTCTTGATAACCACATGAAATACCTCTGAACGGGTAATTGGCATCCCAACCTAAACAGCATCTGAACCTGGTATTTTTTGATAGGTTTCATTTTCAAGATGTTTGATAAACTTGTTAGTTTATTTTGGATAAGTTGCAATCCTTGAACTATAATGACCTAACTAGGCACAAATAAAGCTTTAGCAGCATCAGCAGAAGTATAAAAGTTCATATGCTTCTCAAATAATAATTCAGTGTAATGTTTGGTCTTTGGAAACAGTTTTATGTGATGAAATCATTAGATCTGCTATAAATATTATTAAAATCCTTTCCTTTTCTATTTTTCAAACTACATATATTTACTTTCCATGATCTAGAATTTCTTGAGTGTAGAATTTCATAATAATCTTCATTAATTTAGCTTATATTTCTGTCAGTACTTAAATACTGTTTTGAAATAACGCTTTTCTAAATCATTACTCTCTGTCTTAGATTCATACCATTAGTTAATTCAACAATCATGCTTTCTTAGTTCTGTAGACTAAGATCCAGCATTTGCCGTGTTAAACCTTACAGATTTGGTCTTTGCTACAGAAGCACTGGTAAGTTTAAGAACCCAGAATATTTCCACTTTATTGGCTACTACGCTATGTCACTGTGTTGCTCATGTAGGGCAGGAGATGGAACTGAACAGTGAAAGATTCTTTATGTTTATCAGCAGTAACTTCCTGGCCAGCGTACCTCAGCTTCTCCCATATCAGTGTTGTTGCTTGAAAATCTGCTGCACCCAAAAGAGACAAAAAGTACATTTCAGCCTGTTTGTAAATTGGATGTTTCTTGTAAGATACTGACCCAGTGTTATGTTCAGCACCTTGTGTAACCTGGGATTTAAAGTCTGCCTCAATTCACATGAATCTCTCAACAATATTACTCTAAGCCTCCAGTTTAGGATCAAATGGGTTAAATGAAAAACGAAACTGGAAATTGCTGTGGTTGTCTAGTCGTATCGGGTTTACAGGGCAAAGTTTTGGTAGTGGAGAAGGCAGTCAGGAGCTGTAGGGGTGGCGTCTGTGAGAAGAAACCAGGAGCAGCCCCCATGTTGAACACAGCCAGTTTTAGCAAGCTCCAAAATGGACCTGTTGCCATCCAAAGCTGAGCACATCAGTGATGTTGGTTGTGCCCCTGTGATAATATATTTAAGAAAGGGTAAAGATCACTGCACAACAGATGTGAGAGAGGAGAAAAACATGAGAGAAACAGCCCCGCAGACAACAAGGTCTGTGAAGGAGTGGGAAGAGTTGATTCAAGCACCAGACCAGGACCTGTGGAGAAGACCATGGTGAAGTAGGTTGTCCCCCTGCAACCCATAGATGACCATGCTGGAACAGTTAACCAGCCTGGATAGCAGCCCTTGGAGGATCTTATGCCACAGCAGATGGAAGTGCCCTGAAAGAAGCAGCAGCCTATGGAAAACCTGCACAGGAGCAGGCTTGGGGAGAGGATTCCATGCAGGAACAATTTTTCTGGCAGGAACTGAGGCCTGTGAGGGACGTATGCTGGAGCAGTCTTTTCCTGAAGGAGTGTTGTCCATGCAAAAGGACCCACCCTGGAGCAGTTCTTGAAGGACCGCAGCCCATGGGAGGGACCCCACAGTGGAGCAGGGGAAAAGTGTGAGAGGGAAGGAGTGGCAGAAACGAAGCGCTCTCAACTGACTCTGACCCCATCCCCTGCACCAATCTCTGCCACTCGGGATGGGAGAAGGAGGCAGAAGAGTTAGGAATGAAGGGATGAATTTGAGCCTGGGATGAAGGTGGGGGTGAGAGGAAGGTGTTTTTAATTTTGTTTTTATTTCGTATTATCTTACTTTGTTATTAATTGGCAATAAGTTCAATTAATCTTCCCCAAGTTGAGTCTGGTTTTGCCCGCAACGGTAACTGCTGACTGACCTCCCTGTCCCCATCTCAACCAGTGAGATTTTCATTTTATTTACTCCCCCTGCCTTTCTGAAGAGGGGGTAAGATAGAGCAGCTTGGTAAACACCTGGCAACCAGCCAAGGTTAACCTACCACACTAGTATTTTCAGAGTCAGCTGAAAATGAGGTCAACATCTGAAAACAGGTAAGTATAGTAAGATAAAAGCTCTGCTTTCTGCTAGGTACTTACCTAATTGTGATAAAATTTAAACAATACATATCCCTAACAATGCTCAATTTGAGATGTCTTCACATTATGAAATTTAACCATAAGCAATTTGCATCTCCATAAAATTTCTGAAATGCCAATACACCTTTACTTTTATATTAAATATATATTTTACTTTATATACACTATAAATTATCTGGCATCCCACCTAAGCTGAAATTTAACACTTGTAAGTGGATATTGAACAGTAGCTACCACAGGGAATGGACAGAATGGCTTGAATCAATTTCCTGTTATCCAACATACAGTATGATAGTCTGGAGCCTATATTTAATATATTTTTTTTTATAATAAATCTGACAGTCCAAAAAATACCTCCCCAAACCTACATCTCTCATTTTAGCAGTTTCTCACTGTTGTTCCTTCTTAACCATTTTTTTTTTTCAAACATAGTCTAGCTAGAACAACACATTTTCTCTGATTAAGCAATATTTTAGCTGCAACACTCTTAGATGCAAGTTGTCACAATCTGTCTCATTGTAGGCTAAGTTTCTGGATAGGCAGGATTTCAAAACTGCAATACTATTGAACCAGACATATACCTTTCGATCCAGTTTGAATAAGTAGCACTGGATCATAATTTCTGCTTTTATCTGTTCTTACCTTTTCCCTGCCTGATCTTGCTTACTTCAGAAAAAGTAGCCCAGCATTTTATTTTTTTTTAACCTCAGTTCCTCTTGGGAACATGTTTGGTGGTTCTGCTTGACCTTTTGTTTGTTGTTCTTTGCTTTAAAATACTTATTCGCTTGTTTGTTTTGTTTATGCTATTAATTTTTTTTTTTTTTTTTTCAGTATACCAAGCACACATTTGGACGTCAGATTACTCAGCAACTTGCAGGATACATTCCTGACATGGAACAGGTAATATTGACAAGAGACAATATTAAGCACAAACCAGAAGCAGAAAATACAAATACAGTACCCAAGGAAAAAATCTCATACCCGCTCTCCAATGTTTTAGCTATTATTCCTGGAAAACAGAGGGTGTTTCAGCCATTATTTATTTCTAATATTTGTTCCATTTGTCTTTATTTATTTTCCTTTTTGCAAGTCTCAGCATTTTGAATGTGTTTTTTTTGCATAATGGTGGCAAATTTTAAAATGTTTTTATGGTCAATTTTTGATTGCTGATCACTCCAGCAATCAGATTTCAATAACTGATTCCACTAAGCTATATCAGACTAGTTTTATTTCTGTCAATTTATTTTTATTCCATAGGTTTCAAGTTCTTTTGCTTCCCAAATTAGGTTATTACTCTAACTGCAGTCTTTCTGTTGTTTGCCCTGTTCCATTGTGATGTCCAGTACATACTGAATTGTTACAACGTATAAAACTTAAAAGTCAAGTAAATGTGCTAATAAAAACAGCACAATGGGAAGAAAAAAAAAAAAAAAGTGACATTCCTAAATTTGAAAACATGTATTGGCCTCATTGAAGAAATACTACTTTACATTGAAGTATTCGAATAGTTACAAAATAAGGCAGTCCCTTTAATGTGAATTTGTCAGATCTCCCCTAGGTAAAGCAGCAGGTGTCTTGCTTTTAATACAAGCAAATCTTCCAGTCCAAATAAGTAAAGAATGATCCCTTATCCAGCAGGGCTCTTTCAGACATAGTCCTGCTTCTTCATGCATTCTAGTTTGAAACAAAACCCTGGACAATGTTTCTGATGTTTTACACAGTTTTACACAGTGACAGTGAATATACTTATGATTCACTCCATTACCCCAAGTAAATAGTTTGCAGCATTTACTACCAAGGGTTTGGATTTGAATCATGAATTTCACCACAGAATCTCAGCTGACAAAATGCATGCCATAAGCTATCTCTTGCATAACAACAGCTTCCTACTTCATAACCTTGCTCCTCTTGATATGTTTCATTTATGCTGGCCGATTTTGCATCTCTCCTTGCCACAACTTTCTGGTGGTTCGGTACCAACTCAAGAAAAGAGGACATGTAAACATACTTACTCACAGACACATTTCAAACATGTCAGCAAATATAACTGCTCCTAAATGTGTCACTTTAGATGGGCATTCTCCAACAGCATTGCCAGAATAGAATGCTTTTTCTTGATGGAAAGGCTCGCATGTCTGTGAGCAGACTCAAAATAGATAGAACATAACTCCAGCTCAGGAATAAATACATTATCTCTTTTTCTGTTGAAAAGTTTGAAAAAAAAGACTAAGGCGTCAAATTTCATTTTTGTCCCTTTCACATCCTTAAAAAAGTATGCTGTTTAACTAATCAACAAAATTTTAAAACCTCTCTATTTTCTGATGTGCAAAGTAAGTATTAATTACAGCTATTGGGCGCAATGAGGAAAATTCTGTTATTTTTTTCATTTTAGTGAATTATTAGGTAATTCATACTTTTGCAATTTATGTATTGATCTGACTTTACAAATAAGATATACAAAGCTTTCAGTGTTTCTACAACCCCTCTTATTTCAGTCCTCAATGATTGACCGATTCATCTTGGAATCTTTATTTTGGTGGGGGTGACGCTGGGAGGAGACGTGGTGTTTTTCAGGGGTGGGAAGAAGGAGAGGTGGGGGGTGTTGTTTCTGTGCATTTAGTGATCAGCTTTGTCCCTGGCACCTTTGGTGAATATTCACTTTTCTAAAACTGTATTCCTGATAACAATGCTTGTGTAGTTCACTTCTGAACAGTGTCTTACCCTTTTGATCTTTCAAACACAAAAACAATTAGATGACATTGCCCATTCATCATTTGTTTGCTGAGATTGAAATTCACTCCAAGGCTTACTACTGGAGCAAGGCTTATTCATCACCAAGGTGTCACACAGGCTTTATCCTTGCTTGGCTTAAACATCTTAGTACAAAACTCTACTTTCTACTTCTACAGAGTAATTTCCTCATTTTTTTCACAGTACAGCCCAACATGCAGTATGTACACTCATAGGATGCTACTTCAAATCCAATACACAGAACAATGCTACTTCTGCAAAGTCGGTCTCACTCACCCTGAGTTACATTAACAACACTGCTGGTATGCTGAGCGTGTGAATCAGGTGAATCTGCACTGTATTTTTTCATCTGTAAGAAAAAATAGGAAGACTGTTTATCTCAGAGCATGATGTATATTTCAAGATATTTGGCTTGTCCCCCTACATTTACACTGCTGTGTATCATTCCTCCAGGTGTCCCATTTTTCTTCTTTTTTTTTGTTTTATTTCTACAACATTTTCATAAATCAAAGTATCAGACTCCCTTTCAGAAGGCATACTCTCTACCATCAAACGCAAGGACTTGTGAAAGTCAGATATACAGACTACTGAAGTAAGCAAATACTTCTCATCACAGAAGACTTTAACCACTGCAACAGATTTCCAACATCCTAGAAGTCTTTTCAAGGCTTCTTTCTTGAAGGCACTTTTTTCAAGGCACTTAGGGTAATTTCCTGCTCATAAGTCTAGCAACTTGCTAATATTTGCAATCAATGTTTATTACTATTTATTATTGTATGGTCACCGATATGACTGTAACATGTCATCTCAAGTTAATGTCTCTTCTAGTTTCACTCCTCTCTAAAGATGTTAAAAATTTATAAAGAGCTCTATTGGGATATCATGATGGACAGCCAGCATTATTGTTTATTTGATGCCCTCAGAAAAGAAAGCATTTGTTTGGAATTTTAACCCATTACTATCTTCAGAATTAAGCATCATGCACAACATTATGATCTGAACAGGAAAGTTATATTAATATAAATGAATCATCTTAATAAATAATAAAGTCTGTAGTACCCTCTCTGTGACCATTTGAAAATTACAGTAACTAAAATCCATTTGGTAACTAAGAAAATCTTAAGCACAGATATTTTAATTTGTAAAAAGATGTTAACAAAGTATTCTAAATAGTGCTCCAAAATGTCTTTCTACAGAAAATATATTGAGGACCTTTAGGAAACAGAAAAAGTGACAACAAAGAAGTATTAAAGCTATCGTTCAAGATAATCATTATTAAAGCTTTTGGCCCAAAGCCTGGTCCCAAATGTAGTGGCATAAATCATATAAGCATCTGGAGCTTAGATTTTGCTTCTTCGAGAGATCTGTCTGCTATGGCAAATCTGCAATTTACTCTGCCTTTCCTAGCACACAGGTTGTGTCTAATTATTTCTAGATTTAAAAGGTCTAGCCAAAAAATCTAGAACAGTCATTTGTGAGTGGCTGACACAAACTGCTGAACTATACTATCTCTCAAAGATCATACTGAGTTCTAATGAAAGGCATTTGAAGGACAATGCAATCATCAGGCACAGTCAACGTGGGTTCACACAGGGAAAGTCCTATCTAACTAATTTGGTATCCTTCTATGATAAGGTCACCTGTTAGTGGATAAAGAGAAAGCAGCGATGTGTTTTTTTCTCAGTTTTAGTAAGGCTTTTGATACAGTCCCTCACAGCAGCCTTCTGAATAAGTTGTCCAGCTGTGAAGAACAACAGGACTCAAGGATTGTAGTGAATGAGGCTACATTTGACTGGTGACCAGTCACCAGCAGTGTTCCTCAGGGCTCAAGTCTAGGGACAGTTCTGTTCAAGTTTTTAATCAATGATCTCCACGCAGGAACTGAATGCTCCAGTAGCAAATGGTACTAACTTGGGAGGTGCTGTTGGCTCTTTTAACGGACAAGAGGCCTTGCAGAGAGATCTAGACAGACTGGAGCATTGTGCAATCATCAATGACATGAACTTTAACAAGAATAAATGCCAAATTCTGCACCTAGGACAGAGTAACACTGGACAGAAGTATAAATAGGGAGAGGAGTGGCTGGAGAGCAGCCCTGCAGAAAGGGGTCTGGGGGTGCTGGTTGACATTAAGCTCAGTATGAGTCCCCAGTGTGTCCTGGCAGCCAAAAGGGAAAATTGCATCCTGGGATGCATCAAACACAGTATAACCATCCAGTCAAAGGATAGGATTATCCTGCTCTATTCAGAGTTGATGAGGCCTCACCTTGAGTGCTGTGTGAAGTACTGGGCCCGACAATCTAAGAAGGATGTTAAGGTACCTAAATGTGTCCAGTGGAGGGCAACAAAGCTGGGGAAAAGGCTGGAAGAAATGCCTTATGTGGAGTGGCTAAGGACTTTGGGTTTGTCTAGTTTGGAGAAAAGGAGGCTGAGGGGTGACCTCATTGCTCTCTACAGCTTCCTGAGGAGGGGAAGTGGAAAGGGAGGTGTTGATCTCTTCTCCTTGATATCTGGTGATAGGACGTGTGGGAATGGTTCAAAGCAGCAAAAAGGGAGGATCAGACTTGACATTAGGAAGCATTTCTTTACCAAGAGAGTGGTCAAACACTGGAAGAGGTTTCCTATGTGGTCCATGCTCCATGCTTCACTGGATCAAGCACTGGCTGACTGGAAGGTCCCAAAGAGTGGTGCTCAATGGATTTAAATCCAGCTGCTGGCCAGTCACAAGTGGTGTGCCTCAGGGCTGTGTTAGGACCATTTCTGTTTAACATCTTTATTGATGATCTCGATAAGGACATAGGGTGTATCATCAGCAAGTTCGCAGATGACACCAAGTTAAGCAGGAGTGTTGATTCCCAGGAGGATAGGGAAGCTCTACAGAGAGGCTTAGATAGATTGGATCATTGGGCCAACATCAATGGTATGCGTTTTGACAAGGGCAAGTGCCAGGTCCTGCACTTGGGCCACAATAACCCCATGCAGTGCTACAGGCTTGGGGAAGTGTGGCTGGAAAGCTGCCTGGCAGAAAGAGACCTGGGGGTTCTAATTGACAAGCGGCTGAATATGAGGCGGCAGTGTGCCCAGGTGGCCAAGAAAGCCAACATCATCCTGGCTTGTATTAGAAATAGCATGGCCAGCAGAAGTAGGGAGGTGATTGTGCCCCTGTACTCAGCACTGGTGAGGCCACACCTCGAGTATTGTGTCCAGTTTTGGGCACCTCAATACAAGAGAGATATCGAGGTGCTGGAGTGAGTGCAGAGGAGGGCAACGAAGCTGGTGAAGGGCCTAGCAAACAAATCATGCACCTGGGCAGGAATAACCCCATACACTGCTACAGGTTAGGGGCTGACCTGCTAGAAAGCAGCTCTGCAGAGAGGGACCTGGGAGTCCTGGTGGACAACAAGTTGGTCGTGAGCCAGCAATGTGCCCTTGTGGCCAATTGATATCTGGTGATAGGACGTGTGGGAATGGTTCAAAGCAGCAAAAAGGGAGGATCAGACTTGACATTAGGAAGCATTTCTTAGATGTGGTGTTGGGGGATATGGTGTAGGGGAGAACTTTGTAGTGTAGGGTAGATGGTTGGACTCGATGATCCCAAGGGTCTCTTCCAACCTAGACAATTCTATGATTCTATGATTCCATGCCTGTCAGTGTTTAAAAGGCACTTGGACAATGCCCTTAGTAACATGCTTTAATTTTTGATCAGCCTTGAAGTGATCAGGTAGTTGGACTATATGATTGTTGTAGGTCTGGAACTGTCCTGTCCTGTCCTACCCTGTCCTACCCTGTCCTATCCTATCCCATCCCATCCCATCCCATCCCATCCCATCCTATCCCATCCCATCCTATTCTATTCCGTTCGTTTCCATTCCATTCCATTCCATTCCATTCCATTCCATTCCATTCCATTCCATTCCATTCCAATTTAAACCCAATCCAGTAAAAACAGGGAGCATATGTGCTCAGCAGAGCAGGCTGTCTGGGAAATGGGGAAATTACACATGAGCAACACTACAAACATACAGTTCTGCTTCAAGAACAGGCTTCTATGGTGCCCGTCCAGAAATATTGTGACAGAATATCTATAGAACAATTCTAGCATTTCCTCCAAAACCATATGGAAGTTTACTGTATTCTCATATTCCCTCTAGTGAAATCTTCTCAATGAAGACAGGTTTAACAGTAGTATTAGGTTATCTGCATGGTCAGTGCCCACATTGGAAGTCTAAACTTGTAAGCGAAGTACCTGAAATTATGTTTCAAATATGGGGAACAGGATGAGGATAAAGGAACAATTTAAAATAGACTTTAATATGGTGGGATTCCTGGTGCTGTTACACAAAGAATTCAATGATCTGAGGTTTCAAGGCCTGAACGATTACTCCTGCTATCATGGTTAGCATTTGTAAGTATAAATCAAATCACTAGTATGTATGAAAATATAAACATGTAACTTCTTTCGTACAAGAGAAAAGTTGTTGAAAAGGCATCAGACCACTCTTTTACCATGCATGGGGAAGGACAAATAAAAAGTAAACTGTTACATGGATACTAAATCCTTACCAACAAAAGAACAGAAAAAAATAAAAAATAGAAGAAGGGGGAGTCCTTACACACGTGAATAGCCTAGAGCTATGCCCCAACTTCCAACATGAATATGTACTTTGTCAAATTTTTCTGAGCTTGACTAGGCAGTGGAGTATAATATATACAATGACACCTATTTTCTGCCTCTTCACTTGTCAACTTTGCATCTTGGGTAGAAAATATCACTAGTAACAATTATAACTCAGAATTAACTAGCAAACCATGCATAATCATGCTAAGGAATGTTCTCTGTCTGGTAGCAACGATTTCATCAATACAACATGCAGTATTACTAACTAACCAACTAACTAACTAACAATGCTAAATATTTCCTCAAACACGTAAGACGCCCCTAGAACTGAAAATTAAAAAGGCAATTAGAACAATAAGACAAAGGAAATGAAGAGAGCCTTCTGTTGTCCTTTTCTTTTTTTTTCTTGGCTGAGCGTCAAATGAGTTTTCAAGGGAGGGCTCGGCATCTAACATGATAGAGAGAATACACTTTCAAGCCTCTGCCACAGAATTAGGCATTACAAATTTATGTATTAGTTACATCTTTTGGTGGTTTATTTTCATGTGGTTTGTGATTTAAGGCACCTGAAGCAGTGATTTACCTAAGAAACATCTGTAGCAAAACTGTTGAAACCTTATTTCCTGCAGTGATATATGAGAAAAAGGAAAAAAAATAAATGCATGAAGTAAAAGTATGCATTTCAAGCTTCCTGCTTCCTTGCTTTAACATTTTGAAGGAAATCACAGAACATTTGTTTAACAACTGTAATTCTTAATAATTTTAATTCCTTCCTTCTCATAATTTAGACTGAAGGAATCTTTTTTAAAAGTGAATTCAAAAATAGCTTTTAAAAATGCCTTTGTTGTTCAGCATGGCTGCCAAAAGAACTGGAGTGACACTGCCCAAATTCCCCTGCCCCTCTCTGCCCTCTGTCTGTGTGAAGAGCAGGTATGAGGAGTTAGAGGACTCTCAGTTTGTGTCCCACTGTTTCAGGAGCGATGCAGCTCAAATTAAAGTCTAGCATGTTTTGATGTAGCACAACATCCAAAAGTAATGAAGTCATTGACAGAGGAAGACGAGCAACAACTAAAATATTCCAACATTAATGTTTTATGTTGTTTTGTTTTCAAACAGAAGCAGAGAAAGTATATTAACAAAGGTCATAGAACAGAAATTCACCGTTTAAAGTGTCTTTTCCCTGTGGCTTACCCGGTTTTGGTAGGACATGCTGTTTACTCTAGAAAGGATAATTGCTTGTGCTCTGTTTCTGCTCCATGCAAGAGCAGCAGTTCAGCAGTGGAATGTCAGTTTAAACTTAGTTAGAACTTAGTTTAAATGTTATAAACCCCACTTACACTGCTCCAGGGAGGGTCATTGCTTTTAGTGGAATAAATGACAGTCAGGAATTCCAGTAGCATTGAAGTGCTTGGAGAAAATTCTCTGACATTCATAATCCATTTACTGCACACACTCAGTTGTCTTTTATATGTGTTTTAGACCATCTCAATGTCTATGCATCTGAAAGCTCTGGGACTCTGACAGTCAAAGATATTTTAAAGTCTGCAAGTGTCAGAAGAACATTGTCTAGGTTCAGCTAAAACAAGAGTAGATGGTAAAATATGTATAAAGGTGCACATACTGCTACTCAAGGGATGCTTATTTCAAAATGGATGGAATATGTGAAAGCTCTTGGCTGGTAGAGGCATGCAAGGTACTTTACAGAAATGACATGCACACGGTCTGTCGGGTAATATGGGTCAGATAACTCTCTTGGTTTATTGAGTATTCCAGTGCACTTTGGTTCTGAGGACAGATAGTGACATGTTAAGCTTACCAGATGTAAGGCACAGCCAGGACTGTAATGAGAGCTGAGAGCAAGGGTACATGTGACAATGAGAGTGCATTTATCATTTGGGAGGAAGAGAAAGTAAGGAAAAGGAAAATTGAGAAAAAACATCTACTTACAGAAAATAACAGAAAAGGATACACTTCTGTGCTACTCAGGAAATATAACAAGTTAACTCAGTGAATTATTACATGGGAATGACTGCATTGTTTTCTGGATTAACAGTAGGCCGATGTCTCTCCCACCCACAGAGACATAAGTAAGAGTGTCCAAGTTCACATTCAGCCTCACCCGCCATCTAGAGCAGGGAATATATCTAAAAGTTCGTTCATTGTTGGCTTTGGAGCCCATCATGCTAAACCTCATAGGCTTCCAAATCCTCTGAATGTTTGAAACTTTGATATTGATCCTACCTCTCGTCTATGGACTGTGACTGCCAAGGCACACATTTGTCTAGCACAAGTTCCTGTGGCCCAAATTTTTTGCAGTGTGTTCTACTAAGGTCCAGCTTCTAAGGATCTCCAACACATTAAGCAGCCTTATCAAAGACACAGTTTTCTGTTCCCAGACATGGGATGGGCATTTCTGATAAACAGGCTTTGTACATCACCATAAAAAAAAAAAAAAAAAAAAATTCTTACTGGGTGTAAGAAAAACAGATATCTTGTCAATGCCAACTTAACTAAACGCTTTATTTGTCTCAGTTTCTTAACACAGCCAAAAAGTCATCGGGGATTACTGGTGAATTTTATAAAGTAACTAAAATGTCCCTAATAGATATGGTTTCTCTTTGGAATTGTGCAGCATGTCACAGCTCAGCTTGAGGTGACTTTTTTTTTTTAAAAATACCTCTTTTGTATATCATAACATCATAACACAGTCATTGTTTTTACATATTTTTGCTAGCTTCTTTGTTGTAGCAGGTCCCTTTGGTTTTAAAAGTTACCAGAGATATTTTTGTCATGCATTTTCCCACTGCTGACTGCTGTTTTTCTATGGTACACAATGATTCCTCTTGCTTGATCCAACCAGTTTTCTAAACTTTCTTTATCTGACTGCATAACCATTAAGATCTAGTAAGTTAATGAGCTACCTTTATGCTCATTTGAATTTTCATGCTTTAACAACTCCTGAGCAGGTTGTTTTCTCAAATTACCTGAACCTTTATCAAGCCCCAGATATGACCATGCCTACATTTTTTGAATTTTTGGATGTAAATCCTTTAGGTTTCTCTTTTATTAAGCCAGAATTCATGAGAGAAAATAAAGCCAAAGCAATGTGAATGCAAACTACAAATTAAAGAGTTCATCCTTCTCCTTCATATTCGGAAAAGATTAATAAAGAATAAATCACAATAAACACCAATCTCCCTTTTGAAATTGGGTTACATAAAAATGTTTCAAACTGATTTTATTTTTTATTTCAGTGCAAATGAAAGACAAGTTTACTGAAGTGAAGTCAAAAATGTTTGATGACATTTCGTGTTGACTGATGACGAAGGCAGAATAATTAGCTATTTTCCCACTACTTCAGAGAATTATCGACAATTAGCAACTTAGAAATAAGTCTATTTCATAGAAATTAGTCTATGTCTTAATACCTACCAAAATCTCTGGATGACATGTCTTATGACAAGCATTTTGACATCCAAAAAAGGAATATGCTCTCAGAGCACAAGAGCTCTTATATGTTCTTATAGCATATGAAAAACATCATTATGCCTACAAGCATTATAATGCTAAACTTCCCTCTTTGGTTTTCTATTTCACTTTAACGTTTCCCCATGACAAACAGTTACCATGTTTTCCCCCTGAGTTTAATTGCCTCGTGCTATAGTTTAAAGCTTGCGTTTTCTCCATATCCTTTTGGTTTTTCTCCATTTTTATGGGGAATATTCTCTATGAACTATTTTTTGACACAACTATTCCTAATCTGACAGCCATTTTGGTTGTAGAAGGTTAGTTTTAGAAGACACATTTTGGTACATGGTCATCGAACACATATATTTTGGACAAGGTGATGTGACTTCAAAAACCTTCAGAACTCTGGAATTTGTGAGCAGCTGGGTGATTTTAATAAAACTTGGGATTACTGGTTGAGAAAAAAGGATAGTAGTCCTGTATGTGTCAAATTAAAAGCTTGATGATAAATTCCCATATTCTTCTAACCATGCCTGGCAGTAAATTAAAAGTTGTGTCTTGTATTCATCTCTGAACACATCCCGTAGTTTATGATAGAGGCAGAGGACTTGCTAGCAAAGTATACAGACAAATTCTCTTGATTTTATTGACAAGAAGGGAGAGATACAGGTGCCCTGTTGTTAGGCAGTACTATCCATTTCTAAACAAAACCATATGTATTATGATCTACTCTTCCTTGTTAAACCATTAGCTGAAGTTTTACTTTAATGTTTGTAAATCTCATTTGAAGAGAGTTAGTTTTCTTTCACACATCTCAAACCAGCAGTGAAATCATTATGAACCACATCAAATTAGCTTCATTCTGGACTCCAGATATCAAAGGGTTATTCACAATTCAGTTTTGGCTCGGTCTGTAGCAATTACTCCCTCTTAGAGAGCAACTCCGTGCACAGGAGAGGATCTTCAGCCATACTGGGGTAACAGTGAAAGCAGAATAAAAAATTAACCTGTCAGAAAAGGAAAACAGCAGCAAAAAATGTCCATGACGACAATGTATTTGCTATGCTGGCTCAATATATTCTTATTCCAGACTGCATTGACCTTACTGAAGAATGATCTTCACCAGTTTCTATGACACTTTGCCAGGTCTGAGCTTTAACTGGGAGGAGGATGCTACTGATTTAGATTCCAGAATATTCAGTCAGTCTGTTTCACTCTGCATTACCCTGCTTATACTGTATCTAATCTGTTACTTTGGAAGGGCCTGCAGCTGCTGTTAAGTGATTTATCTCAAGTAACCTCTGTGCTGTGACAGCTCTGAGATACTAGATGGTCCCAGTAGTGATAAGAGCAGCCACACTCAGCACAAAGTGCACAACTGCATATTTATGTCAAAGTGGGGTTTGCCAAATAAAATTTGTAATGGTGTGATTAATCAGATGATTATTTTTCATAGACAAAATTCATTAAGACAACAATGCAACCCCCTACCCCTTCTGGGGTGATTGTTATCTCGTGAACAGGCATGAACTTTATAAGACATGTAGACAAAGGGAGAAATGTTTCCTTTGCTTTTTTGGTTATAAAATTTGACATTCAAAAGCAGAGACTTGTACTAGGAAAACTGATCTTCTTTTATTTTACAGCCTCCAGATGAATCCTAGCAGCAACAATGTGAAATAAGGCCTTATTAACCAGAATACTAAGGACCCATAATATTTGAATATTTTATTTCAAACTACAGACTAATTTTGTTACTTCATATCTCATGACCATGTTAAAATAAATTTTATAGCATAAAATGTCTTTCAAATGTTTTTAAGAAAATAACAAAAAAAATCACAACATGTCTTTAAAAAGGACATGATGATAAGAAGACATTATAAAATGCCTATGTTCCATTCAAAAAAAAGATTAACAAACAGACAAGGGGTCAAGCTTTCAATGTGTCTGAATTACGAAAGGGCAGAATTATATTTTGCTGAATTGAAATGAATGCAAGTAAGGGATGTCTTGCCGTTAATGTTACTCCAGCAGCTGAACTTTCAATCCTCAGCTTTCTCCTCAACTAGCTGTACTGAGTAACACCTGTTCCATTAAAACTAAGTAGACCTTGTTCAGGTTTCTGGAAGGCATATCCTCAGTAACAAAAACTGTCAAATTTTACTATACTTTGTGTCAATGGCTTAATATAATTTAGAAAGGAGCTGAAGTTATACTGACATTTTTCCAGAAAGTGATTATTCGGGCCTTGGTTTGAATCTTTATCCCTACTCAAAGAACGAATATTTAGGCAAAGGAAGACACATGTATTTTTAAGCCTTTTACTGAACATCAACCTTCCCTGTTTCCAGACTTCATTGACGTCTGTATTGGGTTTGTGTGGCAAGGTTTTGTTAGCAGGGGTGCTGCAGGGGTGCCTTCTGTGCGGAGATGCCAGAAGCTTGCTCCATGTCTGATAGAGCCAGTGCCAGCCAGCTCCAAGACAGGACCCACCACTGGCCAAGGCTGACCCCATCAGTGACAGTGGTAGCGCCTCTTTGATAACATATTTAAGAAGAGGAGAAAAACCTGCTGTGGAACAGCAGCCAGAAGAGAGGAGTGATAACATGTGAGAGAAACAACTCTGCAGACACCAAGGTCAGGGAAGAAGGAGGGAGAGGAGGTGATCCCGGTGCTAGAGCAGAGATTCCCCTGCAGTCTATGGTGAAGACCATGGTGAGGCAGGCTGTCCCCCTGCAGCCCATGGAGGACCACAGTGGAGCTTGTGGAGGACCCCAGGCCAAAGAAGGTGGATGTGCCCTGAAGAAAGCTGTGACCCTGTGGAAAGCCTGCACTGGAGCAGGCTCCTGGAAGGACCTGTGACCCTGTGGAGAAAACTCCCACTGGAGCAGGTTTTCTAGCAGGACTTGTGACCCCATGGAGGACCCATGCTGGAACATTGCTTAAAGGCTGAATCCTATGGAAAGGACCTGTGCTGGAGCAGTTAATGAAGAACTGCAGCTCGTGGGAAGTATGCACATTGGAGAAGTTTGTGGAGGTCTGTCTCCCATAGGTGGAACTCCACACTGGAGCAGGGAAAGGGTGTGAGGAGGAAGGAGCAGCCAAGAAAATGTATGATGAATTGACAACAACCCCCACTCCCTGTCCCTCTGTGCTGCTCAGGGAGAGACAGTAGAGAAAATCAAGAGTGAAGTTGAGCCCGGAAAGAGGGGAGGGGTGGGGTAGGGTGTTTTAAGATTTGTTTTTATTTCTTATCATCCTACTGTGATTTTTATTGGTAATAAATTAAATTTATCTCCCCAAGCCCAGTCTGTTTTGCCAGTGACAGTAATTGGTAAGTGATCTCCCTATCCTTATCTTGATCCATGAGCCTTTTGTCATATTTTTTCTCCCATTGTCCAGTTGAGGACAGGGAGTGATAGAGCAGCTTGGTGGGTACCTGGCATCTAGCTAAGGTCAACCCACCACAATGTCTTAAGCAAAAATTTTGAAACACGAAATATTAAGTTCTTACTTAAAGTTTATTACAAACCTAGGTTCAAATTCACTGAGGTGGTTGTAGTTATTGGTACAGCAAGGATGTAATGTCTCAAAATCTGGAATACTAAGATAAGGGAGCAGAGTTCACAAATCTGCTGTATGTCCATTGGTTTCCTGTATGGTTAATGAGAAAAAGCCATGCCCATCGAGAAAGCCAGTGCATTCAGTGAAGGATGTCTGAACTTCAAGGAAAGACAAATGTGTGTTCAAAATCCTGTTTCTGTCCTGAATTTAAACATCCTCTGCAGTAATCAATGACATGAAAATAGAATTTGCAACCTAAATCTGCTTCTCTGATGTCTTTGTCACATTTTGTGAAATTAATGTCTCAGACCCTATGTGGACTTTAGTTGCCTCAAAACCTTTATGTGTCCAGTTCTTAATTTTAAAACTTATCAGTATACAATTCCTATTCTGGATGAGTCTGTTTGAACTCATTAATGTATTTGGCAAAGAACTGTGAAGACATCTTTTTCTTTCCAGTCTTTCAGTGTCAAAACGTCCCAGATTAACTTTTGCTTCATTCTCGTTAACGTTTATATTCAAAAATGGTGACAAATTATTTTACCTCTTGGAACAACAGTTGTAGCAAAGAAGTGATTGTATAGGCATACCCTGAACAAATGTTTGCAAAAGTGATGGAAATCTACCTGCATACTTCAACAAATGAATTATATTAATTATTGGTGTCTAAAATGGCTTCTCAATGAAAATCATTAAAAAATGAAGGTATCTTAACTCTAGGGGGCTGAAACTTCCTTTCCTGTCATCTCTGTGTCACGCATCTTTTTTTTTTTTTTTTTTTTTTTTCTTTTCTGGCACAATTACTTATACAACAAGCACATGTATGATAATTTTAAAGTTAGGCTGAACAAAAAATTACTAAAAGAAAAGTCAGTAAAAAAATAGTACTCCACAGAAACTGTTGTGAATTGAATGACTGACTTCTAAAAGTTTTTCTAGCACATCTCTGGTTCCACCTCCCCAGATGTCATATTAGTTCAGGAGCCTTGTCAAATTTGTTTGTGTACATTCAGGTGGTTAGTGCTTAACCACAGAATTTCAGTGTTGTTTGGCAGTGGTAAAAGAGGTTGTTGTGAGCTTATTTGTTGTTGTTTTGGTGGAACTGTTATCTGTCAAAATGCACTAGGTGCCAACCCAAAATGCAGTATCCTTCCTTTCTGCATATACTTGCCTTTAAAGTTTAGATAAAGTGAATTGTTGTAAAGAAGCTCTGCCATAAATTACAGCTGACAGTGGAAGTGATTAAGGCACATAGTTTGATTGCATGCATTAATCTCTACAACTTTCCTCAAGTCTAATTTAATTACCCACAGGTGTACATTTCTTTTTAATTTATTAGCTTTGTCAGTGATCAGTTGCACTTTATGCTATTGCTTGCAAAAGGTGCAACCCAGCAACATTCATGGACAAATCAAACAGTAAACAGCAAAATAAGAGAACATTAAGTGCCACAGCCATCCCTCAAGCATACACTCATACTGTTAAAGCAACATATCAAATAAGACTATTTATTTTATCATGAAGAATTGTCAGTTATCCTGATTGAGACCAGTCTACTAACTCAGGCAAAAGCAGTTGAGAAGGCTTAATCCTTTTCTGCTGTGGAAATGGCTGAAGCTGCTGGAATACCCTGCTCAGACGTCATCAACCATCCAGACCATTTTTTTAGCCAACTTTGTGTCACTGTTTGGTCCTAGCTATTTATTGTTTAGATGACAGTGCTGTTTTCTTCTCAATCAAGTGAACGTGAGTATTGATGTTAATATTAATAGACTAAGATCAGGACCCTGATTTTCAGCATACGTATCATTTTAGGTCCTGTAGACAAGCTATTCACAATCTCTCAAAGTTTCTTTATAACCCAGATCAGACACTTTCAAAATTTTTGTATAACTAGCACAACTGTCAGTTCCAGAACTTGAATGTGTTTGCAGCCAGTAATGCACCCAAGACTCTCTACCCAAAAGCGTGGTCTGTTCAGTCTTTTACATTTAATATTACACAGTCTCATAAAGATCCATGCCTTTCAGTTACAAAATCCTTAACCAAAAGGAAGATTTTCCTTTTTTTTTTGTTTCCCCATGCACTGCATTCTTCCAGTGACATAGACACAGAGGGGTTTTGTTTGCCTTGTTTTAATAACCCATAAAATGCATTTTAATTGTGATTAAAGCAACAAGAAGAACAGCTGTTGATATTATTGATTATTTCCACAATGACACGGACAAAACACAGGAAACAAAAAATATTATGTACTAATAGATGAGGAAATGTCAACATCTCTGAGCCATATTTCATATTTCCTCTATGTCAAGTCATAAAATTTGGTGCTGTGAAACTCCTCAAACTAATGTATATCTGACAGAGGCATGATTTTTTTAATTTTTTTTTTCACTAAGGTAAGTTAATTCCCTACTGGCCTTTAATAGTACATAGTAAACAATTTTAGTCAAATATCATGTGGAAAAGGTACACTAGGAAAATAAAAAAAACCCCCAACCTCCTAAATAAAACAGTAAATTGCACAGTACATGCATTATTATTAAACTTGTTTAGTGAATAATATATATATATTTATAGTAAATAAACCCATTACTTATGGCCAATGGATTGTATTTGCTGACAGATAGAAATAAGCCTTCCCATGAAGTAAATATGTTTCGCTTCATGGTTATAAATTTAGGAAAATATGTTTAATATAATGCATGTACATTATTACTGTTGTTGAGCAATAAGTGCAGCTCCCAATCTCAGAAAAATGATAGAACTAATTAGGACCTGCAAATGAGTGCATGATTGTGTTCTGTGGTGTGCCAAACTTCATGAAAAAAAAGATAACATGAATATGAAATAATTTACACAAAAGGTCAAGCTTTCAGTTTGAACACCACATGCCAACTATATGACATACCCAGCAGGTGGAGGGTGCTATGTCTATATTTTATAGTTTCTTTTTAATTTTTTTTTTTTTTTTCTAATATAGATATACACTGGAGCTTACTCTAAAACTGTTGTTACTTTCCACAAGGCTATGGGCTGATGAGCAGTCTGACAGACCAGGTGAGTAACACCAGTTCCAGGCAGGTGGAGACCAAGCTATTCCCCTTGCAGTTCAAAAGGCAAATCCCATGCCAAGTGGAACAATGCGGAGGAAGGTGCTACTGGACCAACAAGAAGTTCATGTTGGACAACCAATTTAAAGAAAACCCTGATCAAAGCCAAAAAGCTTATATAGCCTTGTTGGTCCAGCTACACAGGAAGAGAATCTTTAAGTTCAGACCAAGACAGAAAGTGTAAAATGGCTAAAACCGGTGACTGCATGCTATCATTCTCAAATTCAAAACAAACATAAGACAAATAAAAGTAACAAAAGGAGAAGCTTCTGCATAAACCTATATCATCCTGTATTAATTTGCATTTTAGTATTTTTCCTGTTACTGTTTCAAGCAATTACTACTTGCACTGAGAGACCAAAAAAAGAAAAAAAAAAAGAAAAAAAAGAATTGCTTACTCACGAATGCCCTTAATATGTTTAATCAATTTACAGAAATAACCTTACAATTTAAGATATTAAGAGAGAGCTTTAAACCTACCTGAACAAGAAGTTAAAATGGATACATTGATTGGAATAGCTATTAAAAAGCAATATATTCTACAATAGCTATTCTGTTCGATTTCTGCATGAAGTTTAAAGCTCTAGATCCATTATCTTTAAGATGCCATAGATTATGTGGGCTGTTATAATGGTATATTATCCAGACTGTACGCTGCTGGCCAAAAATTTTTTTCACTTTTCAAAGATCCTGTATTTATCTCTTTTCCTTTCTTCTTTGTACACATATGTTGCTCAGAACATCTTGGTGCATGACATCAGCATTAATTAAAGACAAATAATGAGTTAGGGATAGTGGAAATAAAGGTGGGGGAGAGAGAAACGGATACAGACTTCTGAAAACAATTACACACCTTTAAAAGTATTTTTTTTCAAACTTTGCAAATATACATTGAGAGAAATACATGAAGTGTAATCACCCAGATAATATAGTTGTGACTGTATAGTCACAATTACCTGGTCTTTTGCTCCCATGAAAATAAGGCTGAATCTATGAAGACAAGAGAAACAATGAAACCCTTATTCTTCAGGTATCAGAACAGAGCAACAATCAAGAACTGGGAGGAACACTACTTGTTGGAACAAGTTATTGCCTGTTTACCGAAGGTGGGGTCAACTGTGCTCACTTTACATGCCATCTGATGAAATTGCTGTTCCTCACATCCAAGAGACAGATTAGAAATGTTTACTCTGATCCAGGTTCTTCCTTTCTACATGCCACAGTGATTTAATCAGCCCAGTAAACTAACTGTTTGTACTGCAAGAAAATTTCTCAGATTAATTACCACTCAGAAGTAACATTAATTATAGAGGAAAAGCATTTAACATATTGAAGGACAAATGTTTACTTACAACTAAAATTTTAAAATAGAAGGAAAATGAGGACATGCATTCACTCTGGCACGGACCTGCACTAGCCATCAAACTAGTACTGCCTAGCCTCTTCAAAGACCTACCCTGAATCAAGACAGACTGAGCATCCTTGTCTGTTCAGTGCAAAGTCAGCTTCTGTTGTCTGATTCAGAAACAGAGTGCAGTAACAGCACTCATCCGTTGAATTTATGCAGCCATGCTATCAGTGTGACAATCTCCAGTGAAAGGTCAGTAACAGGAATTAGATATAGGTCACTAGCAAGTTAAAGAGCTGGCACTGAACATCACAGAAAAGCAATATTGCTTAATTTACCATGTCTCTTGCTATGTCTCTAATAAAAGAGAAAAAAATGAAAAACAAGGCTTTTTTAGGAGAAATGCATTTCAAAGCAAAGGGAACAAATAGTGTGTAACACAAACCTTGAACAACGCTAAAGATGAAGCTAGAAAACTACTTGCCCCAGCTCTGTGCAACATAACATGTCCTTGTTGGCTAGACATATAAGAAGAGTTTCACTTCACCAAAAGCAGAAAAAGGACATCTTTTGGTAACTGACCAACTCAATTAACTCAACTTTATCTTAAACTTAACCTTCACCTCTCTTAAATTTAACTTTCAGGTCATTCCACAAATTACATTCAATGCCTTTTTGGAGGCATTAAAATCTGTTCAAAGAAAACTGATCTGAACAGAATGGATGAAGCATGTAGAAATGGAGGCTTAATCTCCATGATGGAAAGTCATGGATAAGAGTAAGCATAAAACCCTGCCTCCCTCTATTCAAATGTGTATGCAAATGGTACATCTATGCAAAAGGTACAATTAACAAGATATAGGCTCATTAAGATGTTTCTTTTTCTAGTTCCTTGCTGTGACTTCTGAGGGAATGAATGCTGTTTTTCTACCAGTATTTTTTTCTTTTACTAAGCATGTCCACAGGGGAGTTTGGCATCTGCTTAATTTTCAGGATCCCTTGTTGTTAGAGCATGCTTTTGTTTTCAAATCACTGCATTCTCAAGCAGGTTGTGCACTGAAAGCTGAAAACATGGAAACTGGAAATTGACATGCTCTACAGAAGCCTGAGACAGAATGTTTCTCTGCTTAGTAGCTCAGGCAGAACATGTAATTATTTTCACATCTTCCAGGAACATTGGTTTAGTGTTAGATTGCCTTAATGCTGTGCACTTGCAGTGAAAAACAAAACAAAACAAAACAAAACAAAACAAGGAAAAAAGCATTTTGGTGCTGTCATTCAGAACTAGCTTAGTGAATTTGTTATATTTACTTTCAAATTCCATAAGAGATTATTGAACAATTCTATCCATGTAGAAAACAATTACTTTCCAGTTAAATTTGTCATAGAGTTTTCTCTCTTCACGTCTCTCTTCTTATACTTGATATAGTTTTTTTCAAGGAGGGAGGGTATTATTGCAGGGGTCAGGCAGCAGTTGGGTTGCTGCCCTCTCAAGCCCATTTTAATGAATTCAATTTTTTACATATTTTTCAGAATACCATCACCCAACTCCTAAAAAAACTTGTGTTTGGAGTTATGATATACATGAATGTAAACTGAACAGCAATGCCTCTGCTGGAGAATCCAAAGTTAATCACAGTTTCTAAGAGAAAACTCATTTTGTCAGTGGAATTTTGAAATTACTACATTTCCATGTATTAATACCTACAGGTTCTCTTCCCAAGTATTTACATCTACATTCTTATTACCCTGTGATGAAAGAAATTGTTATCTAAACCTTATAGGTAGGAAACCAAGGCAAATGGAAAATTAAGGTCATAAAGGGAGACACCCTAGGCAGTTGTCAGCTTTGTAATGCTACTTCAGCATTACAAAGTTTACCTTCCTGTGGTCTGTCCTTCAGAAAGTGTCTTCCTGAAACAGCTAAGTTAATCATTAGGCACACAGATGATGAATTCAGAGAATTAACAATGGCTTCCTGGTAAATGATGAACAAGGAATCACCTCAGCAGTCAAAAACAAAAACCGTACAGAGCAATGCATAAGTTTCTCTAGTTCCTGTGCCATTGATATCAAAGATCCTTCATGGGACTGATTAGAAAGATGCTTAAAAGATCATATTTGTATACATATTTTGTGAAAATTGTGTCTGTCCCAATTGTTTTTTTTTTTTTAATTTTAGCTTGAATTGTTTGCTCAGAGTCTTTCAGAAAATGAGAAACTTAACAAAAGTAACATCCTACTGTATTCAATATAATATGACATAGTAACTTTTGAATAAAAGTGCTGAGATAAGGATAGCATAGATAGAGTGTAACATGGGTGGAAAATTGGCAAGACTATCAGGATCAAAGGTCTATGAACAGTGGCACAGTCCAGCTGGAGGCCCATAACAATGGGAGTCTGTCAGAGAGCTGGTCTGGGATCGAGACTATTTCACTAGTATTTAATTATCTATTTCATTATCTCTATTACAACCTAGATGATGGGATAACCTGCACCCTCAGCAAATCTGTGGATGATACCTAGTCTGGATAAGTAGTCGATACACTGGAGGACACAGCTCATGTGCAGAGGGGCTCAGAGAGGCTGGAGAAACAAGTAGACTGGAACTCCATGAAAATCATCAAAGGCAGATGCAAAGCCCGGCCCCTGGGATGGACAAAGTCCTGCAGCACATCAGTCTGTGTCCAACTAACTGTAAACAGCTCTGCAGAACAGGCTCTGTGGACAACAGGTTGGCAATGCCCCTGTGCAGCAATGTCACCCCCCTCCCTGTCCAGGTCTGCACAAGCAAGGGTGCAGCCAGCAGGTCCAGGAAGTGATCTTCCCCAGCAGCCTGGGATCCATGAGACCCTCTTGAGTGTTGTGCCCAGCCTGGGCTTCCCCTGCACGACACAGACACTGACATACTGGTGCGAGTCCCAGAGAGGCCACTGAGGCAATCAGGGCTGGAACACTGGACATCCAAGGAGAGGCTGCAGGACCTGGGTATGTTCAGCCTTTAAGAAAAGGCAGGTTATGTTCAGCCTTTAAGAAAAGGCAGGTTGAGGGGAAACATGATTGCTATCTTCAGCTGTCAAATGGGATAGTATAGAGAAGATGGAGCTGTACAGTGAAAAGACGAGAAAGAACACAGAAAAGGGAAATTTCACCTAGGCAGCAAGAGAAAATTTTGGCATATTATAGATAGTCAGAGAGTTGAACAGATTACCCAGAAAGGCTGTGTAATCTTCATCCTTGATTGTATTAAAAAATCAATGGGACAAAGCTCTGTCCAACCTGATCTAGTTGTACTTGCTTAGAGTAGGGCACCAGATGACCACTAGAAACAATGTCCAAAGTCTGTTTTTCCACGATTCTGTATTACAGAAAGATTACCTCTTGAGCAGTTGTTTTATGGTTTATTTACAACAGGTTGAACTATCTGGGATTGCATCTACATTTGACAATCACACAATAATTTCATTCAACTAGTAGGTCACCAAGCCTTACACGCACATTTCTCTTCATTGTCTTTCAAAAGCTACCTGCACTGTACACACATTCATCTGGGACTAATGTCACTGATGATACAGGATTCAGAAATAAGGGAAGAACTCTTTTTGGACATGCAGTTTGTCTAGTTTAGATCACATTTTCAATGTTATGGGGTTTATTCCATGACCTACTTTCTCAGACACTCCTGCCTGATTGTAACAAACATAATGACACCCTAAGTATCCAGGATGTTTTCTAATCATGTGAATGTATAATGAAATATACAAGCTTACTGCCTTTCGAAACAGAGTAAAATGCATTTACATTTCAGTATCTAGTTTCATGACAAGAATGGGAAAACAAGTTTAAGATTTTGGGTATCTCATCCTGACACTATCTTTCTAAATGATGAAATAATTCTATCTGTTTGTTTTCTTATTACAAAAACTAAAAATGAATTTAAAGAAATAACCAATCTAAGGATAAACCTTCTAGTCTGAGAGAATTATGTCCATTTTGCAAGGCGTGTGATGTGAAAAATCCTATCTAGACAAAGATGTCAAAATCACTGTACAAGTTAAAATTAATTCCCTAAGTTATAATTAAACACTCCACTCATTGGTGATTACTGTATTGGCAGCTCAACTGAAATAGGACCACATAGAATCTTGATTCCTGTGATTACCTTTGGGCAGTCCCTTTGCTACATGCTTTCAGCATATGGCCAGCCATTAATCAAACCAAATCATGTCAAGGAGATTTTGAAGTATCATAAAACAGATGAACTTGAAAACGTCAGTATTTGGTGGAGATATGAGGCCTTAAAGGACTAAAGGATACAAAGCAGACAAGAAGAATGAAATGGATACAGTGGGGGAGAGGGAGGGAAATGAAGCCTCTCTCCTACAACCTGCAGCTTCTTAATGTATTTTATTAACTCTTTGTTGTGTGGGGTTTTTTTCTTCCACAAAGTTTGTTTTGGGGGAGATGTTCAGCAATATCAAAATCTGTATGCCTCGATTAATCAAATGTAAGATATCATTGGAAGAAACACTGCCAAAGTAATTAATGTTTTAGCTCACTCTGTGAGTTTTCAATATTAATGAACAAGTGGAACTTTCATTTCTGTTGCAGGGGAAACATACGTTGGCTGTTCTATTTTGCTGCTAGAAGTTGAAAGAATGGGCTATTTGTGCGCTCGCTCGCTCGCTCTCTGGAAGCAGCTTAATGAAAAGAAAGCAACAATGGGATCACTGTTGTCTCCATATATCAAAATGTGATACAGAAAAGTTTGCTTTAGGGTATTTCATTACTTATTTGGTTGAATGAAAAATGCATGGTGTCAAACACAAGACCTAAATCACCTTGTGTTCAGGTGTCTTCTCTCCTTACTGATCAACAGCCTATGAAATGGAAGAAAAGCTGTAAGAGATATCTGCTGAAAATTATTTGTGGCAGAAGACTATTTTCCCTGGTGGATTTGCACAACAGTTCAGTAACATTTTCAAGCATTTCCCTTTCCTTGTGCAGAGCTTCCTTCAAAGCTTTGGCATAGCATTGTTCTTACTTTACAGCAAAGGACGAACCTCTTGTGATTTGAAGCTGCTGACATCTCTTAGAAGGCCTGTGATGGTGATTATTTTGCATCACAAAGGGAGTCCATATTCATTATAATTTATACTAAAGGCTGCATCACTGTCTGTGGGCTTATATAAGAATTTAAAAATTCAAACTCCTCATAGGAAAAGCATTTCATGGGCATAATATACCATATCTAAAAAGGGAAAAATACATAGAAGTTTAGAGCCACTGGATGTTTTTTATCCGCATTTATAGAAAACCAATAGATTTTTCTTCCTAAGGGAGGTGAAAAGATTAGAGGACAGAGGAAAAGGAACTTATCAAGGATGCCTTCTTAGCATCAGAAATCAAACAATATTTTTCCTCCCAAAGCATCACAAAAGTTTAAATTATTCCCTGTGTTTCTACATTTTAATTGAATTATAGTTATAATCTGTACCGTCATCAACTGTAACAAATACTTTATCTCATGAAAACTAAAAAAAGTCTTAAAATGTTCCCTCCACCTACAGATGTCATCCATGGCTGGTGGTCTTCAAAAAGTCATCTTCTTGCATAAAATTTGTACTGTTTTAAATGCCATCGAAAGTCCCCGTGATTGTCTTTCTTTTGGTGTGTAAGGTATGAAGCTAAAAATCTAACATAAACAGAGCATTCAAAAAGAAGCAGCGCCATAAGAAGCCAAGAGATTATTCTATTGTGCTTAGATATTTCTTAACTACCAATCTACTGCTTGGTGAATATGGGATAGGAATAGGCAGCACACCTTCTTGTAATATGAACCAACTGAAGCATCAGTTAGTGTCAATCAAGCTATGACATATATTTAAAAAATTGATACAGTATTTTTTAATTGAGGAGGTAATTTCTGTGCCATTTTGGTCAGAAATAAATGTAAGCTGATAGATGTCGTCGTAAACTTTACAATTACTGCTTATCATCAAGCTATTGAAACTACACGTCAATACATTATTTGCTAAAAGAAAACAAAGAAGCACTCTCTTCCAATACTGTCATTGCCAAATGACAGTTTTTCAGAATTTTGCCAAAAGTGTGCTTCTGATAAACTTTATGTAGTGAAATTACAACTGTAGCTTATCTTAAATGGAGATATTAAATTTTCCAGATTTCTAATGCAAAACACTTCATCCAGCCTGACAGCATAGTGTGAAATTCTAGATATCCTATGCTTTTATAACAATTGCATACAGACTATCTGCTCATCTGCAATGTTCTCCATTTTGTTTTCTACCCCTCTTCTTTTGCATCTCAGATGCCAATAGAATGCAAGAAACAAAAAAGCAAAACATGAGAACACTGAAATAGACAAGGAAAAAAAAAGTAAAAGATGTAGCTTTACATGTTTCTGAGAAAGGTTATTGTAGCTCTAATACAGCAAAATGGCTGCAACAGTCTGAACGTCAGATGGGCAGATGAAGGTAGACTAAACATTTTAATTTGTCAAAATTCTCCATTTTGTTTCATACTTTGACATTTTCTGACACAAACTAAATATTGTTATCACTTCTTGATCTGAACAATTACTTTAGGTGTGTGGGTTTTCTGGTTCTAATAAGAAGATATGCTGATGGTGGAATACATGTGTCTCTAGATTAAGTGGACAGCAATGAAGTGTGAATAAAGACTTCCTGCTCCACCAGCAGATGAGATACCAAGCAACAGGTGGTATTCACTTCACTAGTTGTTCCAGCTATATCTTATAAAACAAGAAGCTTTAAAGTTGTTTTTGTCAGAATCATGAAGCCATGACTCTGTGCCATGTAATTCTTCGATATATCTCCTTCTGCTCCTAGTTATTTTTTGGCAGTGGTATTCCTGATAGACCTATCACAGAATCATAGAGTGACTGAGGCTGGCCAGCAGTTCTGGAGGCTGTCTAGACTCACCCAGACATGCAGAGAAGCATGTTGCCCAGGGCTGTGTCCAGGCAGGTTTCAATATCTCCCAAGGACAGGGACACCACAGCCTCTTTGAGCAACCTCTTCCATTGTTTGACAACACTCACAATAAAAACCCATTTGCTTCTGTTAGAATTATTTACATGTATCTTGTTTGTGTCAATTGCCTCTTCTCTTGTTGCTGATGTCGATGGTGTCACTGCCACCACAAGTTTGGTTCCTTCTCCTTAACACAGTCCCCTGGATATATATATACACCTGAGGAACATATCCCTGAGCCTTCTCTTCTCCAGGTTCAACACTCACAGCTCCCTCAGCCTCTCCCATCTCCCACCTCCAGGGGACTCACTCCAATATATCCAGGTCTCCTTTGTATGAGGCAGCCCAGCACTGGACAGAACACCCAGATGGCTCTCATTTGAACTGAGTACAGGAGAAGAACTGCCTCTTTTGATCTGCTTGCAATTGTCTATCTAGCGCGGCAAGACAGTGCTGGCATTCTTTGCTGCAAGGGTGTATTGCTCACTCATGGTCAGCTTATCGTCCACCAAGACCACAAGGTCCTTCTCTGCAAAGCTGCATGCCAGCTGATGGGCTATCAGCGTGTAAAGATGCATAGGGTTATCCCTCCTCAGCTTCGGGGTGTGCAACTTTCTTTTTCTGAGCTTCATGAGGTTGATGTCAGCCTGTTTCCCCAGCCTTTCCAGATCTCTCTGAATGGCAGCACACACATCTCATATGCCACCTGCTTCTCTCAGTTTGGTACCTACTGCATCAGATTGTCAACTCTTTCTAGTATAATCAGTGACTTCATCTCAGACATTGCTGTGCTGATTCTTACAAAAACTTCTTGTATTGCATATTTCAGATATTTCATCTTATACTTAAACACATGAGCTTGTGTTTTCACTCATGGCTATTATACTTTCAGCTGTCTCATTACATAAAGGCATTAAATGGCTTCTGCTAGTTTACACTGACAGAAAGACAGCTGTTATGCTACCAACTCTGATGGAATCAAATCCATCTCATTCCAAATGAGAATCCACTATTTTGCAGCAGCACTTTAAAATCTACTTGTATCTTCTGCACAAGTCTGTGGAGAATGACACTAAAAATCTTGGCTTTAAACTTGCTTGCACTGAATTTAATGGGTGTCTTACCATTAATTCCACTGGGACAGCTAAGCCAATGATAAGTGCTTAGGAAAAATCCTGCCATATGTGATTTTTAAATATTCATAACTCAGATAAATGGAAAGGAATTTTCTCTTGAAGACGTTGTTAGTGCTGTTTTTCAGTGAAGGCTTAATTTGCCCCAAATTTCAATATAAAAACAGAAAGCTTTGCACAGTTCTAAAAGTGCTCAGAATACAAACATTTGTTTTGTATTTTCTTATGCTTAAGAACAGAAAACACCATTACATCAATTTTTTAAAAGAGAACAAGCAGAAATTCTCAAACCAGAAGTTCAGATAAACTGGGATATAGAATTTGAGCATGAAAGCAAGTTAGAAATCCATATCAGGGCAAATTGCAATTTATACCTCTGTACAACAGATATACATGTTGGGAATACATTCAAGGTACAGTTCCAATTTTCTTCACTTTCCCATATAATTTTAAAGGAAATCTGATAATCTACCATGTCTTAAGAATATAATTACTGACACTTAATTATACACTCAGACTTTTTAAAATTTCTTTTATAATATTCTTTAAATAAATAAAAAGAAACAATTTTAATAAGAAATTAAAAACACAGTTTATCAATTCTTTATGTTTTATTCCATGTTACTTTTACACTCCAAGCAAGGACTCCAAATTAAATTTTAAAAATAGTTTTCTTAGAAGTATATTCATAGAAATAAGATGTCTACTTTTAATATATGAACACCTGAGTAATATTTCAGTATCATAATACCTTAATTTATATTTTGACAATATGGTCTGATTGACACCTTGACAGGAAAACAAAGAAGGATCATCAGTGCTTTTGTTCTCCCACATCTGAGGGTTCTGCCTAATTTTCTGTGAGGAATAGGCTGAGAATTATTCACAGGAATTTTTAAAAAATTCATATTTATTGAACCATGAATATAATAGAACTTTAAGATATGGAATTGAAAGAAATCCTCAAGGGATAGAGATGTGTACTTTGCATTCATAGGTTTTGATTTGTAGATTTTTTTACTCTTGGCCAGGAGAGAAGCAGCAGAGGATATATTCCTCTAAGTTTATGCTTACCAGTTTCCACTTTATTGTACTGAGACATGGCAGTCTTCCCCATTATTGACAGTCATTACAGGCTAATCAGTGTCCAAGCAGAATCCTGGCAGTAACAGCACTCTTCTTTTCCAGCCCCTACCAAAGCCTTCTGAGGGAAGATCAGCCTTTGCTAATTTTTTCCTGCTGTTCTGAGGGACATGCATTTATCTTGAAGCTGACTTAAATGTACCTTTTACCAATTAAATATGAAATTTCTGCTAACGAGAAGACTTTGTTTTCCACACACTGTGTTTTAGGACCAGCTTATTGTCTTTTTACTTTTACTTGTATTTACTTACATGATGCCTAAAACCCAGCCAAAACACCATCTCATTTTGTTTTTCGTAACTATTATTTCAAATCAGTATTATCTGTTTATGGAAAGTACTGTCAGTTTGTCAGTTTTATCTATGTATTAGAGGGGCAGATAAAAGATGCAGTCCACCCTTAGCAATTCTAAACCAATATTTCTTTCTAGTTTTCACATTTTGAGGAGAAAATCAGTGTATCCAACCCATGCTTATACGACATTGCAAAATTATTTAGTATTTTTGCTTTCTTCACTCCTTCCCTCTGCTTATCTCAGTGTTTTAGTTTTGCTGTCACTTAAAAGTATCCAATTGACTGATATAAGGCATGAAAGAATGTGACAAAGAAAGTCATCAAATGCCTTTATATCAGCATCTTTTCCAGATGACGTGTTAAAAAAAGGTTCTGTGTCAGAAATGGTGAACTGAAGGGGATATATAAGCTACATTTACACTTTTATTTTAAGAAGTTTTGCATTTTGTAGAAGTAACATCTAGTTTTAAGTTGTCTTATTCGCTTTCATTTTGAGGACTTACTATGGGTCTCATGCCTCCCCCTTCCTCTTTTTCACACTCCTGAAATGAGATAGCTGAACAAATATGTATTTGCTGTGTTTTGTTGATTAAGAATCAGAACTTGGATATACAGAAGGTGATAATTGAGATGTCTTTGTGTAAACTGGAAAATAACAAGTTCTTTCTTCAGAATTCAATAAACACCTCAGCCTCTTTTAAATGCAGAGCCAATTTGTCTCTTTTATATTTTGATGTCATGTTGATTATTGTTTACACTGAAGCTTTTGCAAAACAACAAAAACCTCTTTTTTTAAGATTAGGCATGAAAAAATATATAAAATCTTTGAATGAAAAAAATGAGAAGATTTCTTGAAGTGGACCACTCTTTTATGTATTCTTTGGGAATAAGAATCCACAAAGTGGGTATATTTTAGGTGCGAGCAGATTAAAGCACTGCCTAGGCCTAAAGCTAGTGTTACAGAAGAATGCAGCATATATTGTAATGCATAGATAGTAGGTACCATCACTACCAGAGATGCTCAAAGGGACACATAAAAAGGAAAGCTTTACTGTAGATTCAGACAAGGAAAGATGTAAAGAATAAATAGTGGCTGTTTTCAGCTATGGTGCAGAGTAATGTGTACATGCCATAAAAATTACCCACCACAGTTGACCAACCAGTGGCATATTTCTTTCTTCTACCATATAGATTTAATTGTATTCAAAAAATTTTAAGTGATTGGCTAGTAGATGGCAGGTCACACAAAGCAGTTTTGCAGAACTACTTAATTTTCTCCTGCTACATGGGTGAATTTTCCCTTAAAAAGTTGCAAAATCTTGCCTTATGAATTTCATATGAAATTATGAACTCTGTTTCTGTCTTGTTAATTTGTCAGTGTTGTTTTCTGTGCATGGCCTTTTACTGTTACACTGTCCACTTCCTTTTAAACATGTGTTTCTTCATACTTCGTATTAGGTTTCAACAGTTAGCTGAGTCAATCTAATACATCTGCAGAGAGGTTGTCTTACTTCAACACTGTTTGTGGCTATCCAATTCTACTTTTTTCTCTGTCACGGCTCTGCAGCTCACTCTCAGCCAACACAGCTCACTAACTCCTAAGAACACTACGCTAGAAAAGAAAAAAAACACCCTTTTCTCTATTGACTTGAACAGACTTGATAGTATATATACAAATACCATAATCAGAACAAGCAAAAGACAGTTGTGAGTAGGGAGGATTATAAAAAGGGAAAATTAATATAATTTTCATCTTAAAGGAACACTTAGATTGAACTTACTTGCTAGCTTTGTTCAGTTGAAAGCATATTATCAGGTATCCAAGTTCAGGTGTTAAAAGACAATGATTCTTTCCTTAAAAATACATATGCTATATAATTGCCTAGTTCTTACTGAGTAGAACTGGTTTAAAAGATATAGGCTGCCTTGTCCAAGAAGTCACCTGGAATGGCTTTATCATTGCTCCCCAGCCAAAGAATGAGCAGGAAAATGCCAGATGCTTCAAGAAGACAGTAATGACTTAATTTCGGAAGTATCTTTTTGTCTAGTTCAGAACAAGGAGAGCTGCACCAACTTACTTAGGCAAAGATCAAAGGACAACACGAAACCTATGGAGTACTGCTCTTCTATAAATTTAAGTGTTCGAGATGACCTTTGTGTTTAGTCAGATAAGAAAAACTACGGGGTTTTCTGACTCTATGGAAAGTTTTCTCTTTTGGAATACACCTGTTTTCTCAGATTGTTTACACGGCTTCTGCAAAAATAAGTCCAGAAGATAAAGGTCTACAATAGCCAAAAGAACTTCTAGAAAGAACTTGCACAAAACATTAGAGATTTGAGTATCTTACTCCAAGCACAATAAGGCATGCTTTCCTTCATGAACTTCAGATGCCAGGAAGAAGATAACTATAGAATCCACTTAGTAGGACAGTTTCTTGAGGTCTTAAGATCATTGTCAGTGACATAGCTTGAATCCTACAAAGAGTTGGGAAGCTAAAAAAGTTACCAGAGAAGGTCTTGGTAATCAGCAATTGCATAATTTCACAAGACTCTGAGAGTGCCCAGGATTGGAGGTTGGTCAAGTACTGTTCCTGAAGTCACATCATAACTGTCACCTTTGCTTTCCATTCGGTTGTATGTATTTTTTTTTTAATAAGTCCATCAGCAGCATATCCATCACGAGTCATAGAATGGTCAGGGTTGGAAGGGACCTCTGGAGATCATCTAGTCCAACCTCCCTGCCAGAGCAGGGTCACCTACAACAGGTTGCACAGCAAACAGGGTTTTGAAGGTCTCCAGTGTAGGAGACTCCACAACCTCTCTGGGCAGACTGTTCCAGAGCTCTGCTACTCTCAAAGTAAAGAAATTCCTCCTCATGTTAAGATGGAACTTCCTATGTTCAAGTTTGTGCACATTACCTCTTGTGCTATCACTGGGCACCACTGAAAAAAGACTGTTCCCATCCCCCTGGCACCCTCCCTTATGTATTTATGAGCGTTAATAAGATCCCCCCTCAGTCTTCTTTTCTTTAGACTAAAAAGACCCAAAGTCCCTCAGCCTTTCCTCATGCAAGAGGTGCTTCAAGTCCTAGGAGCTCCTTTGCTATTCTAGTCCTAAAAAAGAAATTATGATAACATATAAATTTATCAGTTCTAAATCAGTTATAGTGCAAAAAAATGTCACATTGTTCTCTTTTATAAATTCTTAACATTTATTAATTGTAAAGATTATTTTAAAAGTTTTGGCAGCATATATTCTATGAAAAAGAAAACTGGGATTTCAGAAGTACATGGCTTCAATAATCCAGTAATTGACTGCTTGTGTTTAGCCCACTGACTGATATCACACACATAACAGATCATTGTGACAGAAAGTTTCTTACCCTTACCTGACCTGATAAAAAATATGTTTATAACATTATACCTTATTGTGCAAAGTCCCATTGTTCTTATATTGTATATTGATAAGGACAAGAGAAACAGGAAACAAGTTTTCTTTTGTTTAGTTTTGCTTTGCTTTGCTTTGTTTTGTTTTATTTTTAAAGTCATGACGTGAGTGTGTTGAATATTGGACATGAAACGAATTCACAGACTATAGTAAAATGAAGCAAGAAGGCTGTCTTTTAAAGTGATATGAAACAGATTCATGTACCTCAACATAACAAAACTGACTAACCTCAGTCATGCTAGCAGAAAGGAGAACACCTTACATGTCTTAGGGAAAGTATCTTTTAGAGTAGAAAGCTATCATCACGTGACTGAGAAGAAGTGGGTTATATGTATAATTTATTTCTATGACTGGTGATTTTCCTTTTCGAAAAAAATCTCCAGTTTCTTACTAATTTCCACTAAAATCTACCAGATTATAAAAAAAATATTTCCAAATAAAAAATAGAGATGGGCTACTTGAACTGCAAGGGTATACTTTGCCAGTGATTCAGGATCAGAAATAAAAATCCCTACTCGAGATTTATCAAAGTTTAGCAACACAGCTAGAATTTCACCCATTTATCTGCAGAATAAAATTCAGAAAAAATGAAAAGAGTTTGGTACAGGTTGTAAGAACTGAATAATGCATATTAAGTGTTCCACAGAAGAAAGGTAATTCTGCTATTGTTTACCTCATCAAATGGTTCATTTTTCAGTAAGGAAGTTCAGTGACTGTAAGGTTGTTATATATTTTCATTACATTAAAGAAAACATATTTTAATTTATTAGTGATATCCATAAATTTATTTCTAATTGATAGCATTTTCGGTAGGAAATCTACTGGCATGTGTAGATTACATAAAATGTTTTCACAGAAAAAGAAAATAATCTGTCTAGTTCTAGGCAACCTGTTCTAGCACCCCCACCAAATTTGAAATGTTCTAAACTTAGCAAGAGATTGATATTGCAAAATAATGTCCTTTTCCATAAAGAAAAGACAAACAAAAGAAGTAAAGCATTAATAATATTGAAATGGACAGCACCAATTTTTGGAGTTGGTAGAAATACCATTAGTACAACAGATAGACCTTGAAAACTGGATCTGAAAAGTCATAACAACCACAGGATACACAAATCGTGTGGCAGATCAAAACTGTGCAGTTTTATCATTGAAACTGATAAGTTTTGCAGAAATGTTTATGTTTCAGCAAATCTTTCAGTTGTAAAATTCTTCAGCTCTGTGTTGGTTTTAGCTTCAAGACTGTAGCAGAATAGCCAGTAGCCTGATGAATATGCATAAAATCATAGAATCGTAGAATTGTCTAGGTTGGAAGAGACCCTTGGGATCATCGAGTCCAACCATCTACTGTACTACAAAGTTCTCCCCTACATCATATCCCCCAACACCACATCTAAACGTCTCTTAAACACATCCAGGGATGGTGACTCAACCACCTCCCTGGGCA
>NW_009649951.1:910727-925267 GCF_000708025.1 Charadrius vociferus
ACCAGCTTCGTTGCCCTCCTCTGCACTCGCTCCAGCACCTCGATATCTCTCTTGTATTGAGGTGCCCAAAACCGGACACAATACTCGATATACCAGTGCTGAGTACAGGGGCACAATCACCTCCCTACTTCTGCTGGCCACACTATTTCTAATACAAGCCAGGATACCATTGGCTTTGTTGGCCACCTGGGCACACTGCCAGCATAAAATACTTCAAATTATAATTCTGAATCAGGGGATAAGCTTTATCTGTTACTCTGTTTGATATACTAGTGGCAGAGGTATGTGTATATTTCTTTAAAATCTTTTAAAGTACTTTGGGATTTTGTTTTATTTTGTTTTGAAATGGAAGAAAAAGCATTTTGAACCATTTCAGTGTTTTATTAAAGGAAACGATGTTTCATGTCTGCTGCAGAGAAAGAAAAAACACAAAAAAAACCCCAAACCCAGACACAACCACCAAAACCACCCCAAATCCTGATCCAAGATAAAAAAACAGCAGCTAGTTCCATGCAGGAAAATTCTTACTGCTAAGGTGTAGACATATGTGAAAGACAGAACCATTTGAATAATACACAGAAAGCATACAAAGATATTCTGAAAGTGCATCAAGAGAGTAGAGTAAAGAGAAGTCAGACATGAAAAAATCAAAGAATAACAAGATTCTAGAAGAACCTCAGTCAACTGTGTTGAAAATGATGCTTGCTCTGGCCTGTGAGTAGGAAGAAGTTACTTGGCCTTAGTTACTTTGGTGCAATGCAGTGGGCCAAAGTGACACTGGAAGATCCAGAATGGAATTGTGATAAAAATAACTGAAATAATTGGTAATACATTAGTATGTTTTGTGCATTATAAGTGCAACACATTCTACATGTAGAGTTTCTGCAATTCATATTGTTAAAGAATTCACCTCTGTGGGCTTTGTTCTTTTGCATATTTAAACCAAAGCCAGATCTCTTATTAACTTCTATGACATAGAACGTTTGTTGGTTTTGTTGTTTTGGTTTTTTTTTGCGTGTTTGGATGTTATGAAGCGGCTGTAGATGGAATATATTGATGTATGTGCCAAAAACAAGATTAGATAAAGTAAGAGAAACTCTACTGAGATCTATACAGTCTTCATTTATTTTCATTTTACATCAAAAAATATGCTCATGCTAATGGAAAAAAAGGAAAAAGAACTCCAACAGTGAAATGACTTTGACTAATCTGACCATGTATCTCAGTAAAATTTGGCAGGAAGCCAGTAGAAATGGCCTGAACACCTGTGCCATATGGGCACAGAAAGGCTGCTGTGGACCATATGTTGGGAAAATGGCCCAGGAAGGCTTCCCAGACATTGGATAAACAGCACGAAGAGCTATGCAAGAAGAGAGTCCATCAACCCCAGCCATGCAGCTCAGAATTATCAACATTAAGCCAGCTGCTGAAACAGCTAATAATCTAGCCAAATGGTGTCAGAGTACATAATTCATAGACTTTAATTGTGAAATATCAATGCAGTCAATGCCATTTATAAATGACAACTTTAAAACTAAAACCAACCACATATGTGCTAAATAACCAACAACCTCCCTACAAATTATGCAAACTATAAAGTACTTGCAGGCTTACTTTGGGGAGAGGAGAGAGGCAAGGAAGAGGCTGAAAGAAGAAAGGCAAACAATGCTGATGCAAAGACTGCAGGTCCATATGCAGTCTCTGAAAATACAAGCAATCTGTTCTTTGCAATGCAACTGAAAAGGCAAAATGCACTTCTTTCCTTTAAATACAGTGAATTCTTATTCAGGAGATATTCAACAAGTATTCAGTGCAGGATGTTGTAGAATTTTGTTAAACAAAAAGGATAAAAGGAAACGCATGCCTTAAAGAAAACACAATGAAGATACAGAAACTTGATCAGCATGATAAAATTTTCATATTTTAGTTTTTTAAATTACAAATTATTTTCATAATTTACTTTTATTTTATAGTTCAGTAATTGTAGCACTGGTATTACTACCTGAGTAAACGTACCAATTCCAATTACCTTAGTAGAAATAATTAGCACAGCACTAATGTAATGTGATCTTGTGTGGCTGACTTGCTAAAAAACAGGTGCCTAATAGTGCATTTCAGGCACATTCCCTCACCAAGCTTTCCCAGAGAAAAAAAAAAGACCATGCTTCTCAAATCATTCTTTAATTGGAGCCTTTCCTCACTCTCTTTTGAGGCCGTGTGCATGGAAACAACTAGACCTTATCATACTTATGAGGCAAAAAGAGAGTTTTTATTGGCACATGCAAGAAAGGAAGGGATCATATGTCTGCCGACAAGCACTATAAACTAGTCTTAGTAAATCAGCATGGTCAATGGTATAAAGCTTACGGCAAACCAACAGGAAGATAATCTGTCATTAAATGCAGCTTCTTTGTTGTCTTATGCTGTTGCAATTTCATTGCCTCTTTTTACCCCCGAATATATCACACTCTCACAGAGGTGGCAAAAAGACCTTTTGAATGTCATTAACCAGATCTTCAATTGCTACAAATAAGCTCGAGGAGAAATGGAGAAATGGCAAACTTTACAAGGACAAATGATGACATTCTCATGAGTATCTTTTGACACTCCTCTATTATTAATCTACATAAGGCATACCTTTTTCTTAAACACTACATAGGAAAAAAAAATAGTATTTTGCTTATTTTTCAAACATTATTTGTCTACAAGACATTCTACTATTCCTTTCCTTTCAACCTTTCTCAATTTTGTCACTACCGGCTAAAAAGACATTAACAGCTCCCAAAAAGGCAAAATTAATATTGCCTGTAATACAAATGAATTACTGGCCTGAAGAGTTCTGTGGTTGTTCCTATATGTGATCATTTCAGAGCAATGTGAAGATCTGGTAACAGGAACAAGAGTAAAGCCTGTCTCCTGAAAAACATGTAAGCTCTGAGACCCAGATCCAGGGTTGCAGCAGTTGAATGACCAAGTCTCACTGGAGTTTTATAGATATAAATACCTGATTAAATCAATCAGGTATTTATAAACTTCAGTATTCATTGAGTTTAGTGATTATTAAATGCCACAGCTCTTTCCTTCAGAAACATTAATGAGGAAATGTCTTTTCATTTGGTACAGAAATAATAATTTTATCCTCTGCCAATGTGTGGATGATTATGGAGGGAACGGAAATGTATTTGCTTTGATTAGGATCATGCCAAAGGGAAAGCGTCTAAAAACCCACTCACCTGATGTTATTAAGTAGTAGAAGGAAACTCATAAATCACTATTCATTTTGAATCACATAAAATAATCATGTCTAATTGGGACCTTATTATTTCATTATTCATCTTGTTTTATTGGGAGCTGTCCAAAATACTAAGTCATAATATATAGTCTATCACAGAACACTCTGCTATGTGCTGGCACATCTTTTGCTTTCAACAATTTTCTTCCTGCTTTTCATCTTCGCATATTAGAGCCTTTTATTTAAAAATAAGTCACTAAAAAAGCACCTCCGCTGTGGCAAATAATGTGGCCTGCATGTGAAGTCAATGTAAATGCCTTTTCCTTTGGATTTGTAGGATTGTTTGATATTTGTAGGAGACTGATTTCTTCCACTAAATTAATCTTAACAGTTTGGAATCCAGGACCAAGAGTACATATTTTTGTGTACCCTTATTTTTCGAAAAAGTTACAGTTAATTTTTGACACATTAACATTTAAAATAAATGATTGCACATGGTTCTTTATGGAAAGATATGCTGGCCTCTTCATTTGTCTGTGGCTGTTTAAACTTACAATGAGACCTAAGAGGTTGTTTCAGTAACCCTCGACTCTGCCGTGGTTTCTGAAACCCTGAATTTTTGCTAAAAATCATAACTGTCTGAATGCAGCTTTTCCTCCATATTGCAATTAAATAGTCCACTTCTGAGTGGCAGCCCTCAGACCTTTTTAAAAAAGCTGGCCTATATGTGCTGAAGCTCAGTGATACTTTTGAAGTCTATTCTTCATGATCACTGAGAGCTCTTTCTTCTTAAAAGAAAAGTTTTATCGTTTTTTTAGTCACTGGTTACAAATTATTTTCTCCACACCGGATTTTCTTGAGCAGCACAAATGACAAAAAGGGAGAAGATGCAACAGAATTGCTCAATAACATTCAGCTAAAAGGGACAATAAGCACTATTTCAGCATTTACAATGGAAACTGACAATAATTCCCATTAAATCCACTCAATAGGAATGCAGAAAGCAGTTTCACAATTGATATAAAATTGGCAGAGCTTCACTGAAGTCAGTGGAGCTATGCTGAATTACATCACCTAAGCATTTGGTTTCCTGGTTGGGGGGAATGTAAAGTATTTTAATCTTAAAGTAATAAGGGATGGTTCTTTTTTCACAAGGGACAATAGCTTTTCTATAAAAAAGTTCTACCATTTTATCTAATATGTGTCAGCTGTGTCCATCATGTGAAATGTTCTAACTTGTAAAAAAGATTAAATAAGATGCTGAGATGAAAGTAGAAGAGCCAGCTGTAGAGCAAAATATAGTTGTCCATTGAAAAAACTTGATAGAAGGGGTTTTATACCTGAAACATCTTTGGTCAATATGATAGGTGTTGAAAAAAAAAAAAAAAAAAAGAGAGAGAGAAAGAAACTACAGAATTGTAGGCATGTAGAGGGCAAAAATCTCACCATCAATTAATAAAACCACTATGAAAAATTAAATTCTCAGGTAAGGTACAAACTTCTTAGTAATGGTAAATTTGCTGCTGTATCTAGCAATCACAGGTATTAGCTTATCAAATGCATTCAATGTCATATAAAGCAGAATATCAAAGTTGCTCTTGAATAAAGTATAAAGATGTTACCATTATGTATGCTTCAAATTCACCTTCAGGAAACCTTATGGCATACAGAAACAACATGTGATGGCATGTGTGTCAAATATATCTGTAGGCACACTGTTAAAATAATTGCCTGATCTTCCATGGTAACATGAATGATGCACTGTATCTGAGTTTCTACAAAAAAATTAACATGCTTCCTGGAGCGCTCTGTAGCTGTGCTTATCTTTTAGTACTTAGAAATTCCACTAGTACAAACCCAGGAACTGAGACACAAATTTCCACTGGAAGAACGTTCCTTATTCCTTATCAGTCTATGCATGTTATAATAAAATATTTGTGTTTGTCATATCATCTGGTAGATCTCCAATGGGCCACAGTCTTTTCAGGGCATACCTACTGTGGCACAGACTTTTCCATGGCCACAGAAGGTTTGAAATGCTCCAGCATGAGCTTATCCACCACCACAGACACTTAGGTGTACCAGCTCCACCATGGACTTATCCTTGGGCCACAATCCCTTTAGGGGCGTACCTGTTGTGATGTGTACATAACCATGGCCACAAATGCTTCGGAATGTACCTCCTCCCATGTGGACTTATCCACAGGTCACAGTTCCTTTGACTCACATTCACACTGGAGTTCCATCCTGTCCCGTACGGCAGCACTTGAAGAACAGCAATGCCCTGGCCATCTGCCAGACCAGGCGCACACAGTTGTTGCTGTTATTAAAATGTTCCCAGGCACAGTAGAGTAAGATGGTAAGGAGTACAGCAAACAGCAAAAGCAAAAAGCAGCCATTAACAAGCACTAGACTTCAATACGCAGTCAGGCAAGCAAGCCCCATGGCAAGCACAACAACTTGCCAGTTAATAGCTAAACAGCTATACATTTTATCTAGCACACTCCAATCAAATCTGTTCTTACCTCAAACCCTTTGAACCCCGTGGTGAGCTCCAAAAAAAGACTGCTGCCCCACACAGACACTCTCTCACTAACCCCTAATAAGACGGGATGGGGAACTGAAAGGGTAAAAGTGAGAAAACTCGTGGGTTGAGGTAAAATAGGTTAATAAGTAACGTAAAAGCTGCAAAGTGAAGTAGGTGATTAATTCGCTACTTCCCATTGGCAGACAAGTGTTTGGCCGTCTCCAGGAAAGCAGGGCTCCGTCACATGTAATGGTTACTTGGGAAGAAAAACGCCATAGCTCCATATGTCTCCCCTTCCTCTTTTTACCTCAACTTTTATTGCTGAGCATGATGTCATATGGTACAGGATATCCCTTTGGTCAGTGTGGGTCAGCTGTCCCAGCTGTGTCCCCTCTCAACTTCACGTGCACCCCCAGTCTACTCACTGGCAGGGCAGCATGAGAATCAGAACCAGCCTTGATGCTGTGTAAGCACTGTTCAGCAGTAACTAAAACATGACTATGTTGCCAATTTTCACCAAAAATCCAAAACACAGCACCATACGAGCTACTGTGAAGGAACTTACTGTATCCCAGCCTAAATCAGTACAACTAGAAAGAGAGGATAGTAGTGACAGGTATGATACCACAGCTTGATGACTTATATTCTACTTGGACTAATTAAACAGAATTTTTATTCTACTATTTTCCCTACTATTTTCTCCTTCATTCATCACCTTCTTCCTGATACTGTGTTCCTTAACATTTCTTTTCTGTTCAAAATGCTACTGAGAAAACTTAAAGGGAAGACCCAGAAGAGCACTGTGCATAATGGATCTTATTTCACTCACTTGGGACTAATAAAAATACTAAAGTGTCTCCCTAAAGTTATCAAAAAACTAGCTCCTAAAGAAGCTGTTGCTCTTTCCTTCTGGTTTTTTTTTTTTTGTTTGTTTGTTTTTTTTCCCCCAACAGATTGAGATGCTTCTTAGTTTGTAACTTTTGTACATACTCAAAAACATTTTAAGTGAAATTTTGAGAACTAAAGTAATTAAGGAAAATCTCTAGCCAAGGAGAAACTATTATTACTGTTAACACTGTCATTACCATTGCTATTATTGTTACTATTATTATTATTATTAACATCATTGTCATAACTCTCATTAATGTGTTATCTCAAATTTCACAATGGCAGTTGATCATGATACTGAAGGAGTAAGTGAAGCAAGACTCTGGAATATTCATATCTGGGGTCAATATTGCCTGAAAAAAATGTCTTTAAGGCACAATGTTTGTTGAACTGTCTCCTGGTTTGGGTCAAAAGAAAGCATCACAAAAATATTTTGTTTTGCTGTTATACCTAACTGCATCTTGCTGAGATGGATTTACATTTTGCCCGTAGCAGCCCCCATAGTGCTGTGCTTTGTATTGATAGCTAGAAAGGTCTTCATAACACAGCTGTGTTTTGGCTACTTCTGAGCAGTGCTCGCACAGCATTCAGGCTGCCCTCCAACATTCCTCCCCTCACCAGTAGGCTGGGGGTGGGCAAGATCTTGGGAGGGGACATAGCCAGGACAGCTGACCCAAACTGACCAAAGGGATATTCCATACCATATGATGTCTGCTTAGCAATAAAAGCTAAGAGAAAGTGTGTGTGTGTGTGTGGGGCAGACGCTACACATACTGAAACCCTACTTCTCAGGAAGTGGCTGGACATTTCCTGCTAATGGGAAGTAGAGAATAAAACTTTTATCGCCCTTTGCTTCTGCATGTGGCCTTTGCTTTTGCTTTATCAACCTGTCTTTATCTTGACCCACGAGCTTTTTTCCATCTTATTTTCTCCCACTCCTTGTCCTGCTGAGGAGGGGAATGATAGATCAACTTGGTGGGCACCTGGCGTCTAGCCAAGGTCAACACACCACAGTATCTCAGGAAATGCAGCTGTTAATTTACTAGCAAAAAAAATCAGTGCTGTCAGCACTGCAAAGACAATATGTTATTTTTTTCCATGTGCTATCACAAGCTGCCTGTAAGTTTTAATTCCAGAATCTTTATTGTGGGTGATGAGGTAGGAGACAAGAGCTCGGTTTGATTTTCAGAGAAATGACTAGCAGGTATTTCTGACAGTTAGAAAAATCTAGTTTTAGCTTACGAACAAGTGAATTTGATGTGCAAGTCAGTGATGGAAGTAAACACAGAAAAGCAGTATACCATTTTACAGCAGGTATTCTTCTTCCCTCCCTCCATTTTATCATGTCTGAAGGCTAACAGGAAGAAATTTCAATGAGTGCCAGTTCATCCTTTTCCCTCATGGCCATCTGATCAAATTGCAGAGGGTTGGGCAAAAACATTAAGAAAGTGGCAGAATGGAAAATGAATGACAAATACAGTTTCTGTTATTTCCAAAGGATAAAGTGAAACAAACAAACAAACAAACAAACAAAAAATTAGCATGTGAGAGAGAAAAAGAATGAGGACAGGTGCATCTGGAAAGAGATGGAAGGATACAGGCCTTGAAGTGGACTCATATTTAGTAGTCACTGATGGTTTAGAGGTACTTAGGAAAACAAGTATCAGGTTTCCAACTTTGTTACTTAAACTAAGAATTAAAGCACTTTATCTGAACAGCTAATCTTTGTGAAGCAGTTAGGTATCTAGCCAGTGGACTGCAGCATGACAGTGATACAAGTCAGCCAGCATAGTTTCTACAAGAGATCTAGCTGTGACAACAGGTAGATGAATTAGACTGTGCAGTCTGTGTTGTTTCTTCTGCACTGCTTTCAATATTCAGGCTAGCATGTATGACTAGCTCAGCTATGTGCGTAATTCATTGGAGCCTGAAATAGAGAGACCTTGAGAGTGTACATGCAGGGAAAAAAGACAACGGGTCAATTCAAAACATATGGCCAACTGAGAGAAGGCTATCTTCTATTGCTAAACTTACACAGCCCCTGGCAATTGTTCAGTGCAATTAGAACAGCATGCATACGAGAATAAAATAAACATTTTCATAATAGCAATCACTTTTTTATGATCCCTCACACTGATATGAATCTCACAATTTTCTTATGAAAAATGTGAATAGTTTGCACAGCTCCTTAATATAGCAGCTTTTGGTAACATGAAGCAGCTAAGATCACTGTATCTGTGAACATATTCTTCCTTTTCTCAATATTCAAAGCCTGAGATTCCATAGTCCTATTGCTACCTAAAAGAAGATAGGTGCTCTGAAAATACCTTTCTAGGTCACATACTCTTGATGAGACCCTTGGTGTATGGATTTTTCAAGTTTAAAATTCTGGAAACTCAGAAGAAAATTATGATGCAATTAAACTTGTTAGAGGCCTAGGAAAGAAATACAGACTGAAATATATGAAAGTTATAGTCCCAGGGCAAGACAGAAGTATTTTACTCAAGATTTCTGCAAGAACTGTAAATTTGCATCTTGCTTATACTCCTGTTCCAAAAGGCTGAATTTTACAAAATTACAGTTTGAGAAACACACTCTGACCTGCAGAGGTGATTTATTTCAGCAATGGACAATTACTTTACTAGTAATGTATGACCTTTTAACTCTGGGTTCTGGATATCATGAAAATAATCTGCTGTGATGGAGATGTTAAGGTAATTTACGCATGCACAGTAAACCTAACATATTTGGGACACTCCTGCTGTACTGCTTTCAGATCTGACACTGCTTGAATATCTGAAGTCTCGTCTTTGATTTTTCTGGTTTTACCTCACATAGTAATCTGGAATGCCCAGGTTTCTGGTACCACTGGGTGACAGATAAACACTAAGTCATGTTGTCATTACTGAAGTAATAAGCAACCTGTGTATATAAATCACAACTGAGCTGTGGAATCCTAAAAGAAAAGTACTGGTATGCAGCACACAGAACAAGATTGTTCTCAGAAACCCAATCATTAGCAAAACCATTTAGGACTATGCTATTTGGTAAATAATTTTTTTTCTAGATATTTCTGAGCTAAAATTTATGTCCCCACATCCCCTATCCTTCATCTATTTGATCTTATTGAAATCTACTTTGAAAGATTCAGATTCTAAAAGGCTGTTGTACAACACTAGTTTGGGACCTCTTTGTGATTCTTTATTTAATTATTAGTTTGTTTTAGGGTAAATCTAAGACATTAGTTAAAAAAACACCTAAAGCTAGTCAAGTAAAACTACAGTAGACATTATTTAAATATAGCCACTGTGAGGCAGATCACTGAATGCCAGGTAATTATAACGTATTAAGTTTCTTCATGCTAAGCCCCATCCATGTCCCACAGAGTTAACGAAGCAGAGACCAACTTTAAATCATTCTTGTATTCATCTGTTGTTAGAAAATATTGTTATAGTTTCTATAAAATGAATGCATATTAATAGAGAATGTTCATGCAGCAGGAGCATATGAGATTAAAAATCCTGGCATGGTTTCATTTCAGAAATGGAATTCATAGTGCATTCTAAATCTTCAATAAATACCAAACAGGTTATGAACAATTTCAGAAAATAAGCCATCATCACCCAATCAGAGGAGCTGACAACTCCAATTTAATTTAGGTAGTTGAGACCTAATAATGAAGTAGTAGTGTCATTCTATTGAATTCTGATATAACACTTGACATGAAGCACTAGCACCACCTGTGATATCTCTGACTTTTCATTTGGAAAGGCAAATGAGTAATTTAACACTTGCTGCTTAATTTTTTTCCTTTTTTTTCCTTAATGTGAAGCCAGTTTTATAAAGGAAAGGCTATCATCTCTTCTTCGTTGCTGATAGTTTATATGTAGTTCTTAATAAGTTTTAATTACCATTCAAAAAGTTAATTATATATTTTCTAAAGTCATTACTTGTAATTATATTTCAGGATTTATATTTTCACCTGGATAAATCATAACCAAGAAACCTCTTAAGAACAATGCAGAAAGCCAATAAGCAAAACACGTCTTCTGTCTACTACTTACTGCAATGAAAGCAGGGAAGTTAGAATGAATAGCTTAGCCCTTTAATAAGATTATTGCCTATAGTTTACAAGAAGAGTCCACCCTTAAAAAAGCCAGCTAAGTAACATTTTCACTTATCACATACATATATGCACAAAAACAAAGCAAGCACTTAAAAGTGTAAATAAATTAATAAAAGCATTACATTTGAGACCCACTCAGTTCATGCATTATCAAGTACAGGCTTGCCCGATTTGTCAGTTTAGGAAGAGTTTGTGAAAGTTCACTACGGAAAAAGAATGTTGTATTTTTATCTCTTTTTCAATAAACCATGAAACAAGACAAACTTTTACCCCTCCTTTTCAAAGCCTTTGTATTTCTCAGGACAATTAAAAAAAAAAAAAAAGTAGTTAAAAATTAAGAAATGTTTGAGTGAATCAATTTGAAATTTTATTCAAAAGTGAAGTAATGGTAGCCTTTGTGTTCTAGATCTGAATGCTCTGTTTCTCACAGCTACCACATGTCAAATAGAGATCTGTGCATACAAGAATGTGCACCCTATCAAAGTATTTTTATAAGGACTTATTTCTGACATACTTGCTTGTATTAGAAATCATTTATATTGTTATTTAATCCACAGTTACTTTTTTGAGTAACTGATTTAATATTGAGATCACGCCACTTTGACATATCATCAAATCTCAGCGGGGAAGTGTTCCCATTGAAAAGAATATATATTCATTCTAGATAAGAGCTAGAAATGGCCAAAAGTCATGCTTTGTGGTATTGCTGTGGGGAGGGAGAACAATGGGACTCTGAAACTATTGTATCAGAAATTTGCAATGCTCTTACTACTGGCAATATATACACAAATCCTGCAGTCAAAGTGTAAATGTCTTTGCAATGGCAGAGCTTAAAATGTAAAAGTAGAATCTATAAAAAGAAGAATTAGGTAGAGGAAGAACAAAGGGAAACAAAATCAAACTCAGCATATTATAAAGCAGTTTTTAAAAATCTCTTTTTGCTAGGAATCAACAGATATTTTTTTTAAAGACAAAAACAACCCCCCCCCCCAAAAAAAAAAAACAAACAAAACAAAACAAAACAGACACTTCTAATGCATTCAGGAGGTTTAAGTTAGGGGGTCAAATTTAAACCTCCACAAGAAATCTGATTGACATGAAATCAGTGGCTGGGAAATCTTGACACAATGCAGCAGGTTTTGATTTATAGGAAAAATATCTCATCCAGAGATGAGATTTTTGCCTCCTAATTCAATGAATTAAACTGACAGAAGATTAAAATCCTGACTTGCTTACAGATTATCACCATCAAATAGGAGCACTAAATGTGTGGTAGGTACTTAGGATTGTTTCAATGTTTAGTTGGTTACGAAGCAGTAAAGTGTCAGTAATTAGCCAGATTAGGACTCATTTGGTTGTTGCATATACTGGATGAAAAAGCATTTGCAAATGCAATAGATTATACAGCTGCTTCACATGACTGGTGGTTTTTGACTTTTCCAACAAGAAGTTGGATGGCATCTCTTGTCAGGGCTGAAGATGATACCCTTCTCTGTGAATAAAATGTGCTGAAGTCACACTTGCACTCCCATTTTTGTCTTGGAGACTCAGAAATCTGATGTCTCACTGCCATTATTTGTCCAGCAGAACTTGAATTGGATTTTTCCAAAACAAATGATTAATGTATAAGAGTTTGCAATTGAATACTATTTTTTTTTTCCTGCACAAGCATCTTGGATCCTGATTTCAGCAACCGATTTAACATATAAATTGGCTAAACTTGGCAAAAGTTAAGAATATTTAACAGGATGCAGATGGTACAACAGAAAGCAATATCCAGAGATTTGGGTGACTTGAGTGCTCTTTAGCCCTCTACCAGCTGCTTTGGCTCAAGTGTGAATAAAGACCTTTTAAGAATCAATAAGTGTATCTTATGTTGTGCCTAAGCATTGCCCACCCAACCAAACTGACACCAAAAACAAAAGCAACCATATGGTTTTAAGTATATTAAAGAACAGGGCACTACAGCTTGATACTCAAGATTAAATATGTTAATTTATTATAATCAATTGCTTGCACATTGCTAGTTTCCACTGGCCATCCAATACAAAGAAATTTACTTCTCTTCAAATTTTCAGTTTTAATGGTAACAGAAAATAAGACAGACAGCAAATGCCTGAGGCTAGAGGAAAATGGAAAAGACACTCAATTTCTTTCACTACAAACCGTAATAAAATCAGTCAATATATTTTAGTTATTGGAATCATAAAACAATACTAGCTGCAGTTAACAATTAAGTCCATTGGGGCTGTAAGTACTCTATATGGCGTTTTCAGCTTGTAATGAATGATTACTAATTACAAGTCTCAGATTATATTGCAGGCATTTAAGTGCTGATATCCCAATATAATATAGCAGAGAACCTCGAGCAATGTCTGCGTTGTTTTTTTTGGTTTTTTTTTCTCCAGTAGCCTGCATTTGATAAATTGATTTTCAATTTCCTAATAAACGCTAAAACATAAGTGATGGAGTGGATTCCAATTGTAAATGGATTCCTAGGGCATTATATGCTGGAGGCAATATCCTAACAATACTCCATGCTTTCCTTTAGCATTGACTTGTTATTACAGTCAGACAGGAGAGTGGCTGTGTATATCAAGAGCAGTATTACTGCCACAGTTCAGACTATATAGTCTATCAGTTGTGGGATCTTCTTTCCCCCCCCCCCCCCAAAAAAAAAAAAAAAGAAAGAAAAGATACTAAACAAATCTACCCCCTCACAACAGTACTGATAATCATGATCAACCAAAGAAACAAGCAAAACCTCGTTGGTTCACCCATATATATGTGTTAATTAAATGAAGATGTGCATTTTAATGCCTTAGTGTAAGATTGCTACATTTTGTCTAAAATTTGGTACTCTACAAAGTTTTCACATTCAAAATTGAATGAGACTTTGGAATCAAACACATCTTTCACATTGCATTCAAAGGAGATCACTAGCAGAAGGCTTAGGCACAACCTATCTTTATCTAGTATCTGGGACAGGAAACAGTGCTGGTATCTTTTTACTATCTTTGTTTTTACCATTCTATTCTATTATCATTCCTTCCTCCACCTTTTGCTACCTTTGAAGTAATCTATAGTTTCTTGTCTTCTACCCACTCCCATAGAATATTTCCCCCAAGGTTTCCTGCTACTCATATTTTCCTCCTTCTTTCTTCAACCAGACCCTCTCTGTACTTGCAGAAACTCTAATTCCCTTCTTCACCCACAGTCTCTATTCTGTGAAGACAATCTTTATTTAGGCCATAGCAGCACACTGAATTCTGGAGAACATTTAATTACATGGCACACTGCTGGATCACACTGCTGGTCTTCGGAGTTTAAAAGATATATCTGTGTGCTAGGGATGTATTGGAGGAAGTTAGTCCTTCAGGGAGGCACAGATGCTTCTGGCTGATTACTTACATGTCCTGAAATCTGTTGCATTTCCCTTGGCTTTTTTACATATCTGTCATGCATAACACTTGTCTAACTGGTTTTGTAACTTTGGAAAACAGAGGTTATCCAACTGTCATGAAGACAGTTAACTTTCAGTTCCTCTGTAAAAGGAGGTGGCTTCACTTCTGAATGTGATGAAAAGACAATTGTGACCGTTTCAGCACAATTAGGAGTCAACCCTATTGGATATAGTAGAGACATCTAGACTTTATCTGTAGAAGATGTTTCAAACTTATTTCAAAGCATGAAGAAGACCATAAAAATTAAAGAAAAACAAAAGAAAGAGATTACCATAACATCATCAAATAATAAGTACTGGAAAT
>NW_009649951.1:925285-945680 GCF_000708025.1 Charadrius vociferus
CTGCATTGATCGGACCTCCTTGTGAAGTGCTGAAACCAAGACTCAACTCATAAGATTTACTAAACAATTTTTCTCTGGCACGTATCAGAAAATGTCTGCTGGAAAGTGGAATAAGGAGTTACAACTTAAGAATCGTGTATTAGTTCTAGTTTTTAAAGTCCAGATGTGGACTGAAGCCCCTAGTATAAGTTGAGAGAAGAGTGACGAAAGTTTACATGTGTTTTTCCTAGGGTTTTTTTAGGTTGTTGTTCTGTAGTTTTGGGTTTTGGGATTTTTTTAAAGTAAACTTGTTTCAAAATGACTAATGGTGTTAGATTAATATCAATGTAGTGAGAATGCAGACCCATGGAGGACCCTTGCATATGATGGCCTGGTTGTCGAGTGTCTGCTGCCTAACTTGCGTTTGTCACAATATCTTCACATTTACTTTGCTGTAGAGACAGGAATGGGAATGTACAAGATTATGGAAAATGATGTTGTATGATGTATGTAGTCTGTTTTCTATATTCTATATTCACTGTCACTGTCATAGCTAGTAGTATCTCCCTCTGAGTACACTTGTCTGTCTTTTGAAAGATCATCCTCAGGTGTTTTGTGATTTTCCAAAATAGTCTATTCTTTCCCCTTCTAATATCCCCCCTTACTATCAAGGCCAGACATGTCAACCATTCTAACCTTTTACCTCTAAAGTGTAAATGTATTAATAATTAACTTCTGAAATTAACAAGTCAATGATAACACTTTTCTGTAGTTATACATTCACATTATGTTAAAATACAAATAATTACTAAAGAGAAAAGAAGCCTCAGAATATGGATATGCTAATTTAAATGATTGAACATAGAGGAAAACCTTGTTGTTAGCTACCTAGAGGCAAATTAAGTAATCAAAAGATATGACTGTGGAGCTTGGTTTGGACAGTAAAACATTTGGTCCATAATGCAAGCTATTAGGCCTTTCTCAATTACACAACGTTGCAAGTGAAATTCCACCAGAATCATAGTGTGGGTAGGAAAGGGATCTTCAGAGGTCAACAACCCCAGCCCCTGCTCAAAGCAGGTCCAACTAGAGCAGGTGGCTTAGGGTAGTTCAGTGCAGCTCTGAGTATCTCCAAGTACCGTGATCCCACATCTTCTCTGGACAGCTGTTGCCATATTTGATCACCTCCACAGTGAAAAAAAAAAAAAATTCCTGACCTTTAGTTAGAATTTCCTATGTTCCAGCAAAAGTCTGTTCATTTCTTTGTATAACTCTTGAGAGGAATCTATCTCTGCAGCTCCTTACTGGGTATCTTGAAGAATGTATAAGGTCCCCTCAAAGCCATCTTTTCCCAGGCGAACAGATCCAGCTCCCACAGCCTCTCCTCAAACACCCCATGCTCCAGCCCCGAACAAACTTGGTGGCCTCCATAGAACTTGCACTGGTACATCAGTATCTGTCCCATATGCAGGAACCCCAGGATGGGCACAGCACTCCAGGTGCATCTTACAGATCCCAGACAGTACGGCAGGATCCCTTCCTGGACCTACTGGATAAACATTTTCTTGTGCAGCCCAGCAAGCAGGAACTAATTTGCTGCTCGGGGACACTGTTGCCTCATGGCTAATCTGGTGTCCCTGAGGCTCCAGACCCTTTTAGGCAGAGCTGCTTCTGACCTGTCAGCCCCACTCTGTCCCCCTGTAAGGCTTCATCCATCCCAAGGCCAGGCTTTGTGTTTTTGTGAACCTCATAAGGTTCCTGTCTGCCCATTTCTCCAGCCTGCCCAGGACCTTTTGCAATCCTGTCCTTTGGCATATTGACTATTTTTTTCAACTTGGTATCAAACAAATTTGTGGGGAACACATTATGCCACATCATCCTGGTCGCCAGTAAAGATGTTAAGCATTATTAGCCCTAGTGTCAACCCGCAAGTTAACACCATTTATAAAACTTGCAACCAGGTGGACTGGTTACACTAATCACAACCCTTTGCACCCACCCCATAGTTCATCATTCATGCTATTGTCCACTTGTCAAGTCCGTATCTCACAAGTTTGGCTATAACATTAAAAACACTCCAAAGTTACAAGCTTTTTAATACTCGTAATCTCAATTTAGACAAAGTCACTTCTTTTATGAAAAAAATATGACAAAATTGAAACAGTGTAAACATGCTTACATATTTAAATATAGGTTTAAACAGAAGAAATATATGATCAAATTAATATAAATCTAAAGTTAGTATTTATAAAAATAAAGCTTTAACAAGTAGATAAATACTTTGAAATTTCATTAAATTTCTTCTTCAGACACACAAAAAATTATATTTTTGTATAAACTGGCTTCAGAGGATAAGTATTAACATTTTTCAGAAAACAAGATTAAAAATATGCCATTTTAATGAAAACTTGGAAATTTTCAAAGGTCAGTTAAAAGCATCTAAGCAGTTAAGCAAAACAGAATCATTGGATAACTAAGGCTGGAAGGGACCTCAGGAATTCTCTCATTCAAACCTTTAGCCAAAGCAGAATCATCTTGAAAATCTCCATGGGTGGAGATTGCACAACGCCTTGGGGCTCCAGCTTCAGTACTTTACTTTCTGCACAGTGATATTTCTTTCCTTATGTCCAGCATGAGTGTCTTGTGTTTCTGCTTGTGCTTACTGCCTCTCACTTTTCTACCAATGCTCCTATGCAATATATTAAAAAAAAAAAAAAAAAATCACTTGTATTTTGCAATAAGTGCTTTCATCTGAAACATCTAAGCCACATTTTAAAACCCTTAACTGAAAACACAGAGTGGGCTTAACCTCATTCTATCTCATCTGAAAACCCATTATTAAAACCCTTTGTAGAAGTTTTTATTTGCACCTGCAATTTCTTGGAGCCTGCTTTTGTGTTTGTGCGTTTCCAGCAGTCACTAATCCATGGGTGGAAGGGGATCTAGGCATCCTTATGATGCCTCTATCAGTCTGCTCAGGACAAAGTCAGGCAATAGAAATGTCAAAAAAGTCCAATGACTCTTTGCATCACAACAGTCATCAACAGTTGCTGGTGACTTATTAGCCCTGGATTTCCTAGTGAAAATACGGGAATTTTAAAGTGGTGTCAATAACAATTCGTTCATGTTCACACTGTATGTCAAATATCATCAATGCAGCTGCAGCTGCCAAAAGCTATAAAGTGTGTTTCTAGACAGGTAAGAAAATACTTTTCTGATTTCTTTACATCATTCATTATATACTGAAACCATCTCTTTGCTATCTTTATTTTGTCCTTTTCAGCATCTGTTGAATCAGAATCCACTTTAAGGAACATTTATTTCATTTTCCTCTCTTCTCTTTTCTTTTGTCTGTAGCTCTTGTGGTCTTATTTCAAATGTCATCTTCTCATCTATAGTCTTCTTTCTTTTTCTTTTTTTTTTCTTTTTTTTTTTTTTTTCTTCTTTTTAACTTAATTTTTCTCTCCCTGGTTCTCAATTGTGTTTACTTGATCTGACCTCACTTTGTCTGGGCTCTTTTCCCTGTTACTACCAATCATATTTGTGGGGGAAAAAAAAATAAAATAGTGAAAACACTTTTTTTCAGTTAAAGAAAAGCACGCTGTCATTGTCCCTTCCTTTTATTTCCCAATAATTTTTAGTGATAAAAATAATTTTATATTTTACCTTTCTGTACCACTCTTCAAAATAGGGTGAAAATCATATCCAGAGACCTTTGTGGTAAGCTAGCATTGTCATATGACTAAGATAGTTCTGCAAAATAAAACCCTGGTTTGGGTTTGACTATTATTTCCTGCTCACATCTACCTCACACTTTGCCCTTGTAACTGTGGCTATCACTGAGGACATTCCCAGTGGATTAGCTTAATGTAACAGAAAGAAAAGTTTAGGTTTCTCCTAGTATGACAAAGTTTTAAAACATTGCCATTTATTTTTTTTATATTAGGATCAAAAATACAAAAAAGCAAGTACATGCTAAACGAAACTTAAATGTTCCTGCTTAACCATTGCGAACTTTGCCTCGTCGAGCCTATCCAGTGCTATTTCTGAAATTAATCGACAGGTTAGCTTCAATTTAAAAACAAATGTTTGTTCAAGTACTGCAAAGCCGTGATGTCCAGATCGCCTGTACTTTTTTACAGTAGAAACATGAGCTTGACAGATATGTGAAGGTCTGTGCAGGATAAAAGGAAACTAAATATTCAAAATTTACTAGAAGAAAATAATAATTACAAAAGATTAAACTAGTCAGCTGCAGACATTCAGGAGGTCATTGTGTTCAGAAGTACTTTGACAAATGGATATGGCAATTAAATATATATGGTGGATAAATCTGCTGGTATTCACCACATATCATGGCATTAGTATAATATTAGATATGCTAATTCGATACAATTAACCTTTTGTAACTGCTTTAAAGACCTTGTCTAACCAGGCAGAACATTACTTCATTGAAGGAATACCTGTTGAAGTGTAAAACTGGAGGCCAGCCTTCAAGACACCAATTACACTGTCTGTATACAGTACATATTTTCCTGGTAGTGTTTATGCCATCTTTTTTTATAATATGTATATATTTTAATATCTCTTTTGTGAAGAATTCCCCAAAGGACCCTGATTTCTGAATAGTGATGTATTTTTTGTTCTTCTACAGAATTTTAGCAATGGAAAACCATTACTCAAAATTAAATATTTGATTTTAGCTATTCTCCTCTCAGTTAGAGCTAAGAGATGTAACTGAATACTTTCATGGGGTGGTACTGGGGGGAAGAAAGATGACAAAAAAGAGTGCAGTTTACAATTGTGTATTCAAATTAAGGAAACCATTTGCAAATTTTGTGCTTCTTTGCCCAATATATGCTGATACAGACAAAAAGAGCTAGCACCAACATTTTCCCAGTAACAGGTTCTGGAGAAACTGGCCGAGCAGCAGAATGCTAGAAAACAGCCACTTCAGAAGAGTAAAACCACTTGTATGGTCGTAAGAACCTGGAATGGTGTAAGGTACATTGATCAGGTTTTGTGCAATAGAAGTTTACTATATTTAACAAAAAATGAAGGTAGTCTGGGCTAGCTTGTGCTTTTCCATAGTACATCAGAACCTAACTGGCAACTAGGTTCTTAATAATAAGTTGAGATCCAGACCTGCTTTTTAATCTGCGGTAAAGCCCTCCGCATTTGTTTTGGTATTGCCTGAATCAGTTATTAGTTACTAAGTAGTCAGTCCTTCAGTTCCACCTCTGGACATTTCATCTCAAGAAGTGACTAGGACTATTTCACTGCCGTGTGACTCACAACAAGAGCATAATCCACAAGAAATATCCTGACTGGAAGCATAAACTTAACTTCAGAGGCGGAGAGAGTCCCCTTAACTTCTAAGGACCTGCCATCTTTGCAAATATCCTTTGCAAAGTACCTATGTTTGCAAAACCAGAAGCCTAATGCCTATGTTCTTTAGGAAAAAAAATAAAAGAAATGCAGCATTAGCACGAGTCACATTTCTTATCTATTAATAACAGGTTTTTAAAGATCTATAAGAAATGTGATATCACCTTGTAGCTGAACCCCTGCTGAGCTAGTCACTACACAAACATATGGGGAAGAGTCAGTTCTGAATCTTGAGCACTAATAAATGTATTGAAACAAATAAATTCAAAAAAGCAACATTAAAGCAAGGATAATAATTTTGAGGTTTATTGTTTTGTTGCTGTTTAATTTAAGATGTATCTTTTTGACTACAGACAAAGTTTCTGGAAACTGGGAAAGTGGTGATATTTTTCTTGAAAGTAGATTTCCAAGCAACTTTTCTGTTAAAAAATTTCATATGACTCTGAAGTTCCACCTGAAATTATTTGCAACATAAAGCGTGGCGCAAAAGCTAGCCCACCTGGATGAACTGAAATAGCCAGTCTTCCCTCAAGAGTCTAACTGAACCTTGAACTGAAGTTCCAGAAAAAAATTAAGCTAAAATAATATATATCCATGAAACTTTTAACCTGGAGATCTAAGTTATTCCAAAGGGGCCTATTAAGGACAAGAATAAGTTGAAAAATGGAAAAGTAGCATTCACAACATATTTTGAATTCTGAGATACTTAAACTTATTTTACCTTCTTTTAATATATATATATATATTTTTTTTTTTAGCCTTTATCAGCTTTGCTGGGTTTATATTTGCAAGAAAATAGAGATGAGTGTGCACCAACAAATCTGTTCTTTACCTCTTTGCTAATGGGTCATCCAAGTTAGAAAATAGAAGATGTGATTCAGATGACTGCTCACTTACCTCAGGCGACAAAAAATAGGGTAAATCTTTTCCTGAATCATTTAAGTCTTATTTTCAACAATAAGTTGCTCGTCTTAGTTCTGTTGACTATGTCTACCCATACAGCAACATAAAATGGCAAAAATAGCTGTACAACCCGCGTGCTCCTGCAGGTACGCAACTGCCTCGTAAGGAGATGAAGCACAGGCTTATGGTGTAGAACGCTTGCACAGCTACGTACTGCCATAGGAGTAAGCTTGGGCACGTGGAGTACTACATATTCTGGTTATATTTACAGGTTCTCTTTCTATGAAGAGCCAGTACAGAGTTACCCTTAGATTTTCAATACCAGCACCCTTGAGGATCATCAGAAATATTGAAAATTTAGCTGAAGAGGATCATTCCATTGTATTTGAAAAGTCATGGCAGTCAGGTGAATTCCCAGTGACTGGAAAAGGGGAAGCTTCACACTCATTTTTAAAAGAGGTAGAATGGAGGACCTTGGGAACTACTGATCAGTCAGCCTCACCTCCATGCCTAGTAACATCACAGAACAGATCCTCCTGGAAGCATATCAAGGCACGTGGAAGACAGGGAGGTGATGAGAAACAGCCAACATGGCTTCCCCGAGGTCAAATCGTGCCTGACTAATCTGGTGGCCTTCTATGATGGAGTGACTGAGTTGGTGGCTTGGAAAAGATACTGCTGATGTCATCTATTAGGACTTCTGCAAGGCCTTTGACACGGTCCCACACACATTCTTATCACTAAATTGGCGAGATAGGGGTTTGATGGATGGGCTGCTAAATGGATAAGGAATTGGCTGGCTGGCCACATCTGAAGAGTTGCAGTGAATGCCTCAGTGACCATATGGAGATCAGTAATGGGTGGTGTCCCTCAAGGGTCTGTATTAGGGTCAGTACTGTTCAATATCTTTATTAATGACATAGTGAGATTCTTTGCATCCTCAACAAGTTTATGGATCACACCAAGCTGATATGCAGTTGATACACCAGAGGAAAGGGATCCCATCCAGAAGGACCTTGACAAGCTTGAGAAGTGGGTGAACCTAATGATTGTTACAAGAAGGCCACGAGCAAGGTCTTGCACCTAGCTTGGGACAACCCCCAGTATCAGTACAGGCTGGGGGATGAATGGATTGAGAGTAGAGAAGAACTCGGGGATACTGTTAGATCAAAAAATTGGACACGAGCTGTCAAAGTGCATTTGCAGCCCAGAAAGCCAATTGTGTCTTGTGCTGCAACAAAAGAAACTTGGCCAGCAGGTCGAGGAAGGTGATTCTTCCCCTCTACTCTGCTTATGTGATACCCCACCTGGAGTACTGCATCCAGCTCTAGGGCTCTCAGCAGCAGAAAAGTATGGACCTGTCAGAGAGGGTCCAGATGAAGGTCTCAAAAATGATCAAAGGGCTAGAACAACTCTCCTGTGAAGAAAGACTGAGAAAGTTGGCGCTGTTCAACTTTTCATATATAAAGTTTGTGTGTCCTTTCAATATATAAAGGGGGCTTACAAGAAAGATGAGGAATAACTTTTTACCAGGGACTGTAGTTACAGGACTAGGGGCAATGGTTTTAAATTGAAAAAAAGGTAGATTTAGATTAGACATAAAGAAGAATGTTTTCACAGTAAGGGTGGTGAAACACTGGAACAGGTTCCCCAGAGAATTTGTGGATGCCCCATCATTGGAGGTGTTCAAAGTGAAGTTGGGTGGGGCTTTGAGCAACCTATTCTAGTGAAAGGTGTCCTTGTCCATGGCAAGGGAGTTAGAACTAGATGATCTTTAAAGGTCTCTTCAAACCCAAACCATTCTATGATTCTATGATTCTTGAACCATGAGTATTGCACAACTTCACTGAATAATCAGGGACAGAATTCATAGCCATGAAAGAGAATGATTTCTGAAAGGTAATAAAAACATCTACAGAAAGCTAAGTTATTTTTCACAATGGACTATTGGATCACCCCCAGTAAGAAATTGTACCTCACAATTTTTGTGTTGTACAATAAAGAATAAATCATGAAGTACCTTCAGTAAGTAGCCTTCAGAAAATTGGACATGTTACAAAATCTTCCCTTCAGTCCAAAGCAAAATCTGTGTTACCACTCCAGGTCCCAAGAAATTTATATTAATGTTTTATATTATGAAGCTACTGGTTCTTGCTTTAGAAGCAACTGTGATTTGGTGGAGGCTGCAAATCTTGTAAGGGACCTAAATGGTTTTGGTGTTTTAAGTCCCCCTGAAATCACACAAATTATGGCAATGAGAGGTATTTCAATGATTGCTCTAAATCTGCATAAAATATTTCCCAGAAGAAACACAGAAATCACTTTTATAAGAAATCAATATTTTCGTTATCACTCTTGTACTCATAAGTGTTTACTGTCAAAAAATAGGGAATAGGACAATGGATTAACTTGCTTACTTGATGGGAAATCATCTGAAATGTTCATCCTTGGTCAGCTAGAGACTGCATGGTTAGCTCTAGTGATCCCAATATACTTCCACTCTTAGTATTTTAACAGACGTAATTGGGTAATCTCAAAATCATTCCTCCTTCACACGCTACATAAAAACCTCATCCGATAGGCATAAAGGTACAGTCAGTTTATACTTTAGTGTATACCTCATTTCAAGCAGAATCATGCTGCATTTCTACTGAAAGAACAGGTAAGACCAATCTCCCCACACTTTTGAGTAGAGCACTGCACGTAACAAGAATACAGGGTTTAGAGAAAAATTGTTTCTGTGGCAATCCTTCTGAAATGAAAATGACTCCTAATCTCTTGAGTTTATTCTGTTGGCTCTTCCCTAGCTCATTTCTGCCTTTGCTCCTTCCTAGAGGGACAAGTGCAGACAATGATTTGGACACATGAGAGATATGCATCTGGAATTATTGTATTGGTGAAATACCTTTTGGAGCTGAACAATGCAGCACACCACTGAGCTGTAACATCTAATTATCACTAGTGGCACAAACTACTGAATTGGTCAGCTTTTCTATAATGCTGCTTTATGCATTTCTTCTGTTAAAATGTCCAGTTGTCAATTACTTAGAAGCTGATAGATGCCTCCATTCATCAGTCATTTGAAAGGAATATTCCTTTGGAAGGAATGGATTAGTCTGGGGTCTGAAAATACAAAGCTGAGGGGGAAGAACTATCTCTTTTATAGGCTACAGAATTCACCTGGAAAACAACTTTTGGTTAACAGTCTGCCTGACACGGATTAAACAAAATACCACCCTGCCCCCATGTTTTGGTGCTTATTTCTCCTCTTTCCTCAAGACTAAAAGATCCGCTTCCTGACCAGGCTTTTTGTAGTTATTTTGCTCTTTGGAAAGATTACCATTCTCTCCCTCTAACCTCTTCCATCCTGCAAAGCACTGCAAGCTTGAATTTCTTAGGACTAATGAAAAAATTATTAAAAATTATACACTTCTTTCATATGAAAGATATATCTGAAGTTCTCAATAAAAAAAACTGTGTTGTGTTATTTATTGTGAACACACTTTTTATTTACAAACAAGACAAGTATGACACCCTAGCAGGATACAAAAGTTATTTTCTTATTTCCTGACAAATTTTTTAAAACCTCTTGCAAAAATTCACAATTTTCTTTACTTAGTAGTAAAGTGGTAACAAAAATCAGTAGACAACATTTTTTAATAAAATATTTCTTTGGTAGCATAGGTAATTGGCTGTGTTATCCTGCAACAAACATGTTTTGGTATGCAATATCCTTTCTCTAGCTTGCCCTTTTGAGTTTTTTTTACAAAGTTTATTTTAAATAATTTAAAACACGGTGTGGCCTCTCACTTTCCTTCATATCTCTAACAGCTTGTCAACAAGTGTTTAAATCATTAGAAGTATTAAACATCTGACACTCCTGTGTCAGGTGCAATAAAGATCTCTTAAACACACAGCTCTGAACTAGGGTCTGTTTATTTCTATAAACAGGTTATTACTTTATTAGGTGTATTTTAGTGGTTATACGTGCTCAATGAGAAAAAGAAAAGCCCTAAGTTCTATTATTAACTAAAAAACGCGCGTCTCAAAAGAGGTTCAGCAAGCATTGGAACCCCTGTCGTGCTGCCCGAACAGAGTTTTCCTAACAGAAGGACAAATAAAGCACTTCTCAGATTCTGGCATATGGTGTGTAACTGGGGGTAGAAGAGATTTTATACAATGCTTCCAGCTGTAGACCTAACATAGCAAGTTAATTGCAAAAGAAAAAACACTTATTTCCAGTGAACTTTTTTGACATAACTTTATTTTTAATAAGGTAAAATTTACAAGTTTTTTTCACAGCCTGCATAGTTCATTTTCCCAATCCACTTTTAGTTCTCATTCTACTGAACTCAGATGATAAAACTCTCTAACTTTTACTGACGCATCTTTCATCTGAGGAACAAAATGTGTTTTGCAAAGAATCTTTCTGCAGAAAGGAGGCTGTGGTTGGTTTATTCTATGCTGATACTGGTAATGTTAAATAGGCATCTCTCAATAAATTAGTGAATGAGTGACAGAGCAGTGAAAATTCATCTTCACCTACTAAGACTAGGACACTGAGATGTATCTAGAAAGCCAGCTGGAAAAAAAAAAAAAAAAAAAAAAAGCTTAAACAAGATTTGTTCATGAACAACAAGAGCCCTGAGCAAAGTGAAAGACAACTTTGTGAAGAACCAAAAGGGGGCAAGAGACCTCATGAAGGACCATAATAACACCAAGAACATGGTATACAAAGACTGATTTCTCATTCATCAAACTGTTTTAAAAGTTTTTTATTATGTGGACCCTTATTATTTACTAAACAAATTATAACAAGCAGTGAGAAGGAGAAGGTATCATTTTGTACCATCTCCACTGGAGGCTTCGATCGGTAGAGACATTTATTCTATCACCATTCAGTGCATATCTCATCAGCTTGGATGTACTAAAAAAGGTCTCAGTTACTGTGTCTGAGTTCAGACATAGTAACCTACCTCCCTGTCTCCCTGGACAGTATCCTAAAGCCTTGCAATAAGACTGGATATTTTCACTTATTCCTTATGTCACTTTTACATTTTATATAAATTATTAAATATTTGTGGCCATGAAAAAGGAAGAAGTATTCTCCAGTCTAGAGGTTCTGACTCCCATCTGGGAGCTCGGACAGTCACATTTTATTCCCTGATCCACAAATGTTTAATTATTCATGCAAAGTGAAACAAAATGTGAACAGAAGTAATTGGGAACACCCCACCACAGAGACCCATACACTGTGATGACTGGGGTTCTTTACTGTGATGAAGTTAAAATGTCCTCAGAGGAAGGAATTGAATCTCTTATTTCTTCCGGCAGTTTCAAAAGTCTCTTCCTTTGTGTTTGCATGATTCTGAACATTAAACATGGTGTCTAAAATCAACAGTTTTCTTAGGGAGCAAGAACTACTTTTTATATCACACCAAGTTAAAAAAAAATCGGTCAAGTTCATCAGCACTTTTTGTCTCTAACACTTTTTATTTAGCAGAAAAGACCACACACACACACACAACTACTTGCAGAACATCTGTTCAGTCTTTATTTTCTTTCACACACTATTGGTCCGAAAAAAGCATAATTTGAACAATGTAAAATAGCAGACAAAATATATGGAGTGTAAAAGAATTATGAAACTCTAGGTATTTACCAATCTAGGTCAAACAATTCAACTCTTCAAGTGCGTCTATCCAGCCAATTCCTTATCCACCAAGTGGTCCATTGGTCAAATCCATGTCTCACTAATTTATAGGAAAGGATGTCATGCGGGACAGTATCAAATGGTTTGCACAGGCAGATGACATCTGTTACTCTTCCCTCATCCACCAATGCCGTAACACTGTCATAGAAGGCCACCAAATTTTTCAGACATAATTTGCCTTTTGTGAAACCATGTTGCCTGTCACTGATCACCTTCATATTTTCCACATACCTTAGTAGAGTTTCAAGGAGGATCTGGTCCATGATCTTGCCAGGCATAAAGGTGACACTGACTGGCCTGTAATTCCCTGGGTGTTCCTTTTTTACCCTTTTTAAAAATGGGGGTTATTTTTCCACATTTCCAGTCAGTGGGAACTTTACTGACTGCCACAACTTCTCAAATATAGTGGTAAATGGCTTAGCAACTTCATCTGCCAGTTCCCTCAGGACCTGTGGATGAATCTCATCATGTCCCATAGACTTGTGCACCATCAGGTTCTCGAACCTGTTCTCCTACAGTGGTCAGTTCCTCACTCTCCCAGACCCCGCCTTTGCCTTCTGTGACTGTGGTGGTGTGACTACAGCCCTTGTTGGTGAAGACCGAGGCAAAGCTGTCTTGGAGTACCTCAGCCTTCTCCATATCCTGCGTGACCTGGTCTCCTGTTTCCTTCTGGAGAGGGCCCACATTTTCCCTAGTCTTCCTTTTATCAGTGATGTACCTATAGAAGCTTTTCTTGTTGCCCTTGTCATCCCTGGCCAGATTTAATTTAATCAGGGCTTTAGCTTTCCTAACCTGATCCCTGGCTGCTTTGACAATTTCTCTGTATTCCTCCCAGGCTAACTGTCCTTGCTTCCACCCTCCGTAGGCTTCCTTTTCTGTTTGAGTTTGTCCAGGAGCTCCTTGTTAATCAATGCGGGCCTCCTGGAGTTTTTGCCTGACTTCCTCTGTGTTGGGATGCATTGTTCCTGAGCTTCGAGGAGGTGATGCTTGAATATTAGCCAGCTTTCTTGGTCCCCTCTTCCCTCTTCCCACGGTACTCTACCATGCAGATCCCTGAAGAGGCCAAAGTGGACGCTCCTGAAGTCCAGGGTAGTGAGCTTGTTGTTCACCCTCCTTACTGCCCTAAGGATCCTGAACTCTACCATCTTATGGTCACTGCAGCCAAGGCTTTCCTTGAGCTTCACATTCACCACCAGTCCCTACTTGTTGGTGAGAACAAGATCCAGCATGGCACCTCTCCTTGTTGGCTCCTTTATCAGCTGGAGAAAGAAGTTATCATCAACACATTTCAGGAAACATAGAAATTTCCAGGAAACATTGTAATATGATATTACAATGTTTAATGCAAGTTTGTCTTTAAAGAAAAATATAAGTATGAATTCACCCAGACTTGCTTATAAGTCAATAAATTTTAAAAGTCAAGGTTTCTCCGACAATGCAACTTATATTTGCTATTTCTAAAAAGAATACTTTCCTACTTCTTTTCTGTGGAAACCTTACATATTACTCTGCTTTTTATGTTGGCTTAAAGTATTCATGTATGCAATATGATCAGCCAGAGGAGTATATTTGTGTTTGGCAGCTACTGATTTGTGTTATAGAATTTGTTTTAGAATCATAGATTTCTTATGTCATGACTATTGATACTAAAGGAGCTTCTAATAGCAACAACAGAAAGAATTGCAATAGATTTGGGAGATATGGGAGTACAGGAAATATAGTATTTAGCTAAAAACAGATTTCCACAGGCTTCAAAAGAAAGGCAAAAGGCCTTGTCACAAAAGGCCAGGGACAGATTTTTAAGAGACCAGATTCTGTGGCTAGTAGCACTCAAAGCTATTATGTTTTAATGGCTTGCTCTGTGAAATGTATGGCCTGGTTTTCAGAGTTCAGCACACATGGAACTTGTTCCTTATTCTACAACTCAATGGTGTAAGCCAAATCTTATGAAAAACTAACTTTGGTGATGAATTCTGACTACTGTATCAAATCTATTGCCGTGTCGCTTTGTACAAGGTCACGTAAAAAGACCATAAAAGTGCCTGGAATGGAACCTACATCTCTAGAATTTTAGCACAGTACTTCTTTTGGCATGCACAGAAATTCAGGGAAAGCACAACATCATAAACTACTCCCAGTGAATGCATTATCTTGCTAAGAGACAGTGAAAAAGAAAAGAAAAAAAAAATCAGAAGGGTAAAGTTACTTCAGCATTTTTTAAAGAATTTATGCATCCTATTTTTATTTTAGATTCAATTTGCCTTTACAAGTTGGTGTGAGAAAAGTGATCTTTCTTGTTTGTTTTCTAAGAGATCTGCTAAATGGCCAGGAAATATAGAACACACTAGAGAGTTTGGAGACTTCTTAATTCATTGCCCTGGTGTACAGTAAATCTATTCCTTGAACAGGTTTATTTCTTTTATCCAGCAGGATTTCACCTAATGGATGGCATGGATATAAGATGGTGACTGTACAGTGAGTGATGTTACTAGGAGCAAGACTTATCACTGTGATGAAAAGTAAAGAGAAGCAACGCTTTACAAATAAGTGCTTTGTAAAGAAAATGGGGTTTAAAGCAAACACTTCTTTCATACCTGCAAATAAGTTCATTTTTATGAAGGATGTAGACTTACAGCATTGCCTTGACCGAGGCAGTCCACTTCACTCCTACCCATTGACTTCAACCCTATAGTCATTCTACCCCTGGGTGGAGAAAGAAAATTTAGCAAATTAGTAGCCTTGACATGGAGTGATATGTATAAATTGTTCTGAATATACTCAACTATTCTTGTTAGTGCTGCAGATGTGACCTTTGGCTTCTATTATAAGCCAAGACAGCAGGGTTTGATAATAGGTTAGGTGGTCAAGAAAAATGTGGGTTCAGGATTTTCTTTGCCTTAGAGCAGCAAAGAAAGTTCTGGATGTGAACACAATATAAAACAAAACCACAATGCTTGCCTCTATCTGCAAACAGCAGACTCAGGACTATGAACTCTCCAACCCTATTTTTTTTTTTTTTTCCCCCTGGAATACTATTACAATGATAAAGCATCAAAGTTGGTAATACTAATTATTCCAAAGGTGAAAGAAGAGAGGTGGTATGAATGATGCCTTTAAAAGTTATAATTTAGGACTGGCTGCCCGGAAGAAATACAGAAGAAAGAAGGGAAAGATAGGACTGCAGGAAAGGAAGGGAAAAAGAGAGATTAGATGGACAATAACAGTGAGGACAGGCAGGTACTTTTCACTAATCAAGCTCAATGTGACATTGCAGTATCAACTAAACATATGAAGATCAGTTCAAAAATTGCGTTCTCCCTTTCTTTGTAGATCTGCTGATACAAGTATGAGATTCTGTACAGTCTTAGGGGACTACCAAATCCTCAATTTTATTCTGAAGAAAATTTGGAAGTCAGTTCTGTCCTCAAAAGAGGTTTTATACTGTGATCAGTGACAATGACAACGACGTGCTTAATTCATGATTCGGGTAAGGCTAACAGTTATTACAAAGAGCCTGCACCCCTTTCAGTACACACATGCACACGCATGCATAGAGACCATAAGGGTTTTGCTGCTTGCACTCAAGGACAGCTTTGGCATGAAAAGGCTGCCTGGACCCAGGTAACAGCTGTGAGAAAGGGCTATGAATAATACCCCTGCTCCTTCACCTTTTTCAGGGGTCCTTGCAGCTGTGCCAGCACCTGCTGACACACTGTGCTGATCCAGACTCTGTGTCACAAACTAAACTCCCTGTTTTGACCTCTTGGTCTCAGTGAGAGTCCTAGCTGGCTCTGGTCACCATCAGGGACCTGATCTGGTTGCCCTGCTCCATTGAGGGGGCATTGCATCTGTTGGGGACACTGCCTGCTCTGTCTTGCCCTGCCCTGCCCTGTGCTGGTGTTGCCCTTGGCTTTGGTGCCACGGCAGAGCAGTCCTGCCTGCTGCCTCCTGAAAAACTACGATTTTAAAACTCATCTGCCTTTGCTGAAATTTGCCTGGCTGCTTGAGAAAGGTAGCACTACATTGTTGGGTTTTTTTTTCCCAACTTAGAGTATGTCTTCACCAAAAGGAGTTTCAAATATTGGTTTTGCCAGTTTTCACAGTGGACTTCAGGCCAGTGAAGAATTTTAGGAGATAGGAAACCACCATAGCATCTCTCACCCCAAATATCCTCCTTGAAGGGAATAAGGTGGGTGTAACTGAAATATAAGCAAAGCAATCTTACTCTCTCAATTCTGACCAGTAAGGGTAGGCATGTTTGAAAACTAATTACTCAGACCTTTAGGAAAATCTTGGAAAACCAGATTATCCAAAGACAAAAGAATTCAGGGATGGCTAAAAAAATCTGTATCATCCCAGTAGAAATAGCCCATGGGTGAATCTAATTCACAGAGTATAACATTTTAATTTTTTTGCTGTCACTGTTCAATTCAGCAAAACTTGTCTTTTATAACACGTGACATAAACAAGAACAGACAAAACTGCTAAGCTGCTATGGCTACTGGGGGGTTACTGACATGTTGTCTAAACCCAGACTAAATGACATGACATCTGTATCCACAGGAATCTTGTTAAAAAAAAAGCCATCTACAGTGGAATGATACCAGTGTCAGCAACAGTGATGCATACATTCCCTAAACTCCCTTTTATGGACATGGTCATCATAAGAATTCTGCCAGAGAAAATGGTGATAATTATGCAGGTTTTGGCACATCTAGGGTCCTTTTATCTCCAAGATCTCAAACAATTTATCATACACTCTGCAACCCTAATTTAATCAAGCTTTGTATCTTCATAACAGAGAGCTAAAGAACACAGAGGTCGTTTTAGCCATCACCCACACAGAACAGCTGCCAATCAGTAAACCACAGTAGTGTTTCAGCACAACTCTAAACCAGGAAGCCATCAAATAGTGAGGAAAAAATGAGAAGGTGAGGAAGAAGGAGTGGGAACGGGAGAGGGAGAGGGAGAGGGAGAGGGAAAGGAGCAAAACTTCCTCTCCTCCCACAGGTGACTAACTGGATCCAAAAATGAAAATAGTTCTTTGTATTGAAACCATGTGAGATTCATTGCCCCTCACCCTATCAATTTTTTTCAGTTTCACTGGTAGTACAGTAAAGATTCTCAAATTGCCTTCTCAGAGGTGAGTATCACAAAAAAATTCAGATATAATTATAACTAGTGAGGATATCAGAACAGAGATCTCATCTGGAATATTCATAGAAATATAGCTAAAAGGTAAAACTGCTACTAATGACCATTACAGCTGTGGTTGGAGATGCCATATAGACATTGTCACATTCCAAACATTTACATCAGTGGCTCAACAAAAAGAATTTTCCTACCCTTTTAAGCACCTTTACTCATGTAAATTAGTTGGTAATGTCTAGTTATGGCCTTTTAACCTTTCTTTTCCACACGGGAAATTCTGTGAGAACAATCTTCCTCCACAAATTTTAATCACATTAAAAATTTTAAGAGAAAGATCAGTCTTATGCTAAGTGTTAAATACAGAAAACTCAGAAAAGTACAGAAAGAACAAATAGGTTCGGTAAAATGAGTATGATACTTTGAACACTTGGGAGAGAAAAGGGTCATAATGGATAGGACCCTACAAATCCCTTATCTTGCTTTCATTAAAATACCTTTCTCCCATCTAGTTACTGGATGAGAACGGTGCTCACAGTCTGTAATTTCAAGTCTGTCCTTTTACTACCGTCAGCTTCAATACATTTTATGCCCTTCCATAACTATATTGCCTAATATTATAGGCCTCTGAACTTGATCCTTTACAACAGCATTAAAACAGTAACATCAAGAGTAAAATATTATCTTTATATTACTTTAATTCTAAGATAAAAGCATGTACCTTTTTCCCACCAATTCAAACCAGAAACCTGGCTTCATTAAAAAGGGCTCTTTGCATGGCAGCAGAACACTTTCTTTTTTTTTTTCCTAGTCTTTTGACTAGAAACTAATCCAATGAACTTTTCCTGACATTCCTTTGAGTTTTATTTACTGTCTTTAAGCCACATAAAAAAAGAAAATATGCAAAGGGAGAGACAGCTAAACTTGTTTCATGGTTCCATTAGGTAACATGACTTTTTTATTCATTTTTTTAATCCCTTATTTTTTATTATTGTTTTCTGGAAAACGACTCAGTAACCTAAGAAAACTGCACCTTTTGTCTAGAGTGTTTAGAGGCTGTTTCAATCCAGAATAAAAATTTTATTCCTGGATTGTAACTTTTTATATATAGAGTTCATTAACCAGTAATGATGATATAGGGTCTGTAATTTCAAAATTTATATGTACCTCATAAAGATTGCAAGGTCTGAGGGCTTTATTCCTAAAATTAACTGGTTAGATAGTTAATTGCTTTTAAAAAGCAATATTCAAATATTAATTCTACTTGTATACAAAAACAAAGTTACAAATGACCTTCAAATTAAAACCAAAAATTTCTAGGTGATTTTACAAGATGGAATTACTTTAAAAACCATATCATTCACTGGAAATTTATAGGACATATATTATATGAAATTAAGTGAAATTCTTTATTAGTTAATATGAAAGTTAGCTATTGTAGTTTCTCTACCTAAATAGTTGCAATTAAAAAAAAAGAAAAAGGGTAATTGAACACAACACAAATAACTAAAACAAAATTCTGTTGATCAATATATGTACCCTATAGTTTAAGAAAATCACATTTATACTGATCTTTTGAAAACTTAAATTCAAAGCTTCCCCCCCCCTCCCCCAGCAATTTTCTTCCTTTTCAATTTCTTGGAAAGTTGTGTTTATTTTCAACTCATTGTTTGGAAATCAAGTGAAATTAACATTAGTATTTCCTTTTAAACAGTCTAGAGATACCTGATAACATCTTATTGCCAATAGAGATCAGTGAGTTTGAGAAATAAAGTATTAATGTTTATCACAAGATAGCATCTTTGGTTTTTTTCCCCCATTCTGTCACTGTTGGCATAATACACTAGAAATAGTTTTGTTTGTTTGTTTGCTGCTAGTGGAGGATTCATTTACTGAAGAAAGTTCACTGTTCTACTTCCTGAATCCCAACTGAAGTCTTAGGTTACAAGTTTCTATCAAGTCTGTGTTTCTGAAGGAAAATGCTAATACCTTTTTTAGCAGACTAAGTAATTCACAATGTTTACTGATAGTTTGTGCTTCATTCAATAGATTTAAGGCTTCTGAGATTCTGTTCAAACATTGGCCTGCGATTCCCTGCTTGAAATACCTTCATGTAAGGAAGTCAGAAGAAGAGGAAGCTTAATTAAAAAGGGGAGTTTTGACCCTTCACATATTTGGATATCATTTAGGTAAACTCAAGAAAGGCCACTCCTGGGGAGGTTTCAATCCAGGGATATAGACTTTATGTGGGTGTCATGTCCAGAAACCTCTTAATAGCACAGTTTCTTTCAAAATCACTGCACTGAAGAGTCCCCTGGTGATTAGAACATCTTGCAGCACATTGCTTGTATTTAAACTGGCAGATCCATCTCCTGGTTTTCTTTTCTTATTTGGATAGACACAGAAAAGCTTTTGCTTTGTCGGAAGTGGATGCTGTACATTTAGGGATAGGAAAAGGTTGAAAGAGGTAGGGCTTTCCAAGTGCAGGTAACACAGTTATATCCATTTACATTCCAATGTGAGCAAGAAGGTTCTTGCACCAAATCCATCACTGCAATACCTCTGCAGCCCATTTGTCAAGTGAAAATTTTCTGCATTATTCCCTTCTGTGACAGAGAGTACTAGGAACACCAGGAGCTTTAAATGCATTACTGTTTTGAGAAGCAGGGTCAGAAAAGGAAGTTTGAGTTTTATATAAAAGTGGGGAGATTTGTTCTCATATTCAGTTCCTGCAGGAGTATCGTACCATCTGAAAACAATACTAAGCCCTTATAGACTCTGCAGAGAAGACTTGTACTGGACTATGAGCATCAGAGATTCCTAGTTTCCAGTGAATGATAAGCTATGTTTATGCTGTAACTGTATTTTCCTATCCAAGAATGAGAAGGAACTGTAGGAAATTGAAAAACGAGGAAATTGAATTGTAGGAAAATGAGAGGGGATTGTACAAACATTATGTATCATCAAAGTATGTGTGTCCTAAGCAGCCAGCCATAGTAGAATACATTATTCAAAGATGTTGCAAGCTTCATTGTATTATTTCCAGTCCAAGAAGAAGTAAGAAGTATTGTAAATGTCAATAGGAAATCTGTTTTCAGAAGACTGCTGATTCACATTTGCTAGCATAAGCATTTCACATAGCTTGTATTCATAAGTGCAGGGTTTTATCTAAAATAACTTTGGACTATTTTTTAGAATAAACTTATTTTCTTCTATGACATGTACATTTGCAAGAAAGTTACAAGAACTGAAACAAAATGTTGG
>NW_009649951.1:945701-988815 GCF_000708025.1 Charadrius vociferus
TCCCTACAACAAAGATTACTTGAAAGCATCACACCTGGCTTTCCCTTTTTACATGGTTGCCATATGGAAGATAGACAAATGTACAGATGCTCTCCTTATCTTCATGGCACTCAGTAGACTATGCCCAACCTACTGAAAAAATAATCTTTTACCCTACAGTGAAAGCTGGTGTCAGCACTTCTGTTGCTTTAGCACAACGTATGTTTGCTCTCTAAGATTAAATCCTGTCTTATGCAGTTAGAGAGATTCCCCTGAGAACTGAGGACCAACAAGATCCTTACTGTCATCTGTTCCAGGCACAGGATACATTTCTTTGCTGATCCTGACTTCTAATTAAATCCATAGTAGCACATTCTGGAAGTCTCCACAATGACAGGGAAAAAAAAAAAAAAAGGAAAAAAAAATATTAATAAATAAATTAACCTCCACTGTTCATTTTTCTCTCTTTATGAATAAAAACAAGAGAACAAATAAATACAGAACAGATGTTCATCACACTACTTAATATACTACAAGAAGTCACTGAGATGTTTTAGTAATTGTAGACAGAACTGAACCTGAATGGAATGAGGCAGACATTCAGCAGAAATGTGGGGGTCCCACAGAATTAAACCTATGGTATAACCAGAAATGTTAAAGCAAAGCTGTTTTGAAAAGCCCACCTCAGTTGTTAAAGTTATTTTAAAACTGCATTCATTCTCTGGAGCTTTTCTAAGCTTCCTTTTCTGCACTCTCAGACTGGTAATTATCTGTTTACTCTTAAATATAATGTAGAAATTTCACTAAAACTTCTCACACAGTCTTTTACCATACAGTATATCTATATGATAGGTTGCAAGAATGTATTAGGTGCTAACTTGAACCAGTTGGGAAAAGGCAGCCTTTTCTTTATTGAAGCTAGTAGATCATCAAGTTATTCATCTTATCTGTAGTGTCCTTTCTTGCCTTTAGGTCTAAGGAAAATGTAAATCAAAAGCTTTTTGAGTTATAGTTCCTGATGATTCACAAGGTAATCTTGCACACACAGCAGGGAAATATACGATTTGTAAATTGCTTAAATGACATCTTTGCTATTACCTTAAATTATTGTTGCAGTAAATCTCATTTTACAATATTTCAGCTTGATTATATTTTAAAAGTTTACCTTTCTCAAGATAAATACTCTACTTCCTATTTGCATACTCTAATTTTTTAAAAAACTTTATGCTTACTGAAGGACTGAATGTTTTATTTCTAAATGACCTAAGGTTCATTTCTTTACCAGCATCTATGTGTATTTTAAACTATTTCTAAATCCTTAACTAATGCAATTTCTTTTACAGAATTATAGTAGGATTTGCCTGAAAATTAACATTTCCAAATTGCTAAAGATTTCAGGTTCAGAATAATTTTGGATTAAGTAAAATGTTTGCCTATGTATCTACAGAGTATTACATTCCCCTCCAACTCCTAAAAGCAAATAGCAATTTTGTTAACTATTTCACTCCTTGGAGGTGTATTGTGAAGTTGTATCTTTTGGTTTGTAACAGGAAATATTGAAGAGATGCAATTAATAGTCTCCATGTTTAGTTTCACACTGCAAAAATGCAGTCTAATTCCATGATGAGGTGGCCACATGATACTTCTTTCCAGGTATGCTTTGCACTTAGAGACATCAGCACACGATAGTTCTAAACGTCTCCATTTTCTATATTAAATGAATGATACCTGGAAAGAATTGAGGTTGTTAAAAGTTAAAAACTGACCTTATGCACCTCTGGATCTACCTAAATTACAGTAACTTTAAAAAAAGTGCACTTATTATGATAGCTAGTTTCAAGTAACTTTTTTTTGGTGGTGGTCATATTGTTCTTACCTTACGTCTGGAGAAACATCAGAAAGTGAATGACAAACAGTGGGAGTTCTTGTAAGATCAGAATGTGTTTTCAATCTACAAAGACTGGATAGATGTCTTTCAAATAACAGTGGTTTTAGTATTTTTAGGGATTTTAGTGATTTATATATTTGATATATGTAGTATATATATTTAGTGACATATTTAATATGCCATATGCATTTCCAATTCTACTTTTTTCTGCTTTACATTACAATTTACATAAGAATCATACCTCAAGCATAATTTATAATAATTTTGATAAATTAATAATGGTTAGTGGTATATAACATTTAATATTTATCATCATTTTATCAACTTTTCATTAAACATACATACAAAATTTTACTAAATATTTATTCTTGGGCCTATTAAAAACAGTTGGATATAATTATAACTTCAAGTGATACGATTTCTATTTTCTAACGAGCTTTCTTGTTACCTTGTTACCAGATTTTTTTCAACATTTCCCTATGACAGCTGTAAACCTGCAAAAGGCAATTAAGCGAGAAGAAATCCTACATCCAGTGAACTCAATGAGAAAAGAAAAACAAAACCCTGAAAACCTGTTCCATTTCTTGCCCAACTAATTTGAAATCTGACTGGCTGCTTCTGTGAAAACACATCAGCACTATGTAGTATCTGGCTAAGCCAGGGAACCACATGATTAGCTGCACCTGTGCAACCCCGAAGGTAAGAACTTGGCTTGCAGGGTAAGCTTGCTGTTCAGCAATTGCCTGCATGTCTGGAGGCACCATTTTATGTCGTCCTTTGTGCAATAGCTTTTAAATAAACCCTTGAATTAGACAATCTTCTGCAGATATGTATCTATATAAAAGTAATAACTACTTGTAAATAAAGAATTGCAATCAGGAAAATAAAGTGGTTATTGAAAAAAAACCTACAAACAAACAACAAACTGAAAAAAAAATAAACACAAAAACAACCTAAAAAGGGAAACAAACAAAAAAACCCAAACAACCGAAGATCATTGAAAGACCAGGAACTGTATCTTTCATCAGATGGATAGTACTCACTATTAAATATGACATTACAGGATTAAAAGACTACTTTATGGTATTTTTATCTTGATTCCCTCAAATGTTTTCCAGCATTCCCTATAGGGAAACACGAGAATGTAGATCTCTTCCAGAAAATAACATGTGGAGTATGCTGGGCATTTCTTTTTTAACCAGGATAATTAAGGGAACCTTTAATATGAAATGTATAATGTCAGGACAAGAAAAATTATTTTCTATGATAAGAATGATCGTTCCAATAATTCTTTCAGAACAAAAAGCTATACTTCAATCTTTCAGTTGTAGGGAGTATTTGGTTTTGTTGTGGTTTTTTTTCTCCTAAGATTTGGCCCTCACTGGACAGTTGCTACATAATGTGTTCTAAAAAGAAAGTGTACTGTTTAAATGCCTCTTGGTAGCACTTAACATAGTTATAGTAGTCAATGAGAAGCAATGATTACATGCTAGTTTAAGAGGGATAAATGTTACTTCTCTTCACAAACTGGAGAATTCTCCCATTTCCAAACAGAAGTACTTAACTGTAGAGATGTACCAGTGCAAAAATATCCAGTAATTGCCCACAGACATCTTGCAGATGATGTCTTACACTTCAGAACTTCAAGTGATCTCCCAGTAACTAGGAGCTTAGTAGACAAACTGACGGACTGCTCCAAAGGGGTTAGTGGAAATGATTTGTCATGCAACGATGTGTTAGCTGCAGGCATCTCAAAATACCTGGCACTCAGTCAAAAGCACTTTGAACTCCAAGTTCTATTATCACTTTCGCAAGCAGAAACTTTGGGGAGTGATGTCTCAGAACAAGAAAAATCTGAGTTTCTCTGCACAAATGTCGCTTCTAATAGAATGCTTCAGACATAAGACTGGCTTTGGAGAATCCATTTCTATGAATAATATTCAAGGCTATAAAACAAACTACTATAGTAGAGGCAGTGACATAACCTAGATAACTCTTACAATGGTAAGAAATGCATTAAAGCAATTATATCATCAAAAGAAATTTCTCAGAGTGATAGTTGCCTATATTTATGAAAGTTGATGGGCTATGGGGCTAGCCACTTGTCATTTCTTCTCAGCACATCCATTCTGAATGTAGATTTTGTGAAAGAAAACACAGAAGCCAATGAATTGCAAGAAACTGGGGTTTTTCTTTTTCGTGGACACTGGTGTGGAGCTGGCTGAACACCAATAAATTTATCCAGCATTTTTAATTTAAAAATGTATTTCCTTTGGTTGTGTCCTCATACTATGAAAATGGGTGTGATTGAGATTTGCTTACATGCACATGCAACAAATATTGGGCTACAGAAAGATTGTCAAGTGAGTGTGGCCAGACTAGCAAACTACACACCAGGAACTGTAATACAGTTGCTGTATTTTTCTAAGGGATTCCTTAAAACCTTTGCCAAACCTGTGGTATAGGAAGATTCAGGTGGGAAAATTGTTTGGAGGTGAATATACACTTTTTGCTTAAAGTCTACATTGGTTATCATGTCACATAAATTTTCTAGGAATCTTAAGACAGGCAAATATTTTGCACACTAACAAAAATTTTAATTTTAATTAAGGAAAGTCAGTATTTTTTATAATAGAAACTGAACAGATGCATTTACTCTTTTTTAGTAAGGATCCAAAACTAGCTGAAACAATGCTGGCCCTTCCAGTCCTTCCTTCCTTCCCTGCTTTAAAAAAAAAGAATGAAAAAATGAAGACCTGTACTGTTTGCAGGAAACATGAGGCCTGGAGGTAGGAAAGGGGGAAGATGAGAAGGAATTCCACTACCGTTGGAAACAACCAAATATTCAATTATTTTGGTGGACTTTCTGCTCTGTTTGGAAACACAGTGCCAAGCTATAAGAAAAAAAAGTAATGGTGATAAAAATCTATGATAAACATGAAGTCTATAGGCAGCAGAAAGTATGTTCGTGAGTTGTAGACTGTTAAACTACTCATAGGGAAACCTGAGTGTAAAATATCCCTTGATTGTGATTAGTGATATCTGTGGTGATCATACAATATCCTCTTTTCCATATTTGAGATCTGTAATAAAAAGCTGGAAAGCTGCAGTTGATTCATTTCAATTTATAGCAGGAAAATCTTCATCTACTAATTGAATAGAAATTGATTTTTCCATCTGTGAGATACTGGAGCCCTCTGACGGGATTCAGCAAGTTCTTTGAAAAGTTAGGTGTAAACATAAAATTTTAGATGTTCCAGAAAGCAGAACTGGAAGGGGGAGGGAGCTGGGCACGCAGCTATGACATGTACCTGGTAACCCCCAGGTGATTTTGGATTGCAACTGTAGACAAACTGGAAGGGAAAGAAGCTTTTAGCAGCTATGCAGAAATACCCGAGCTTCTGTGCCATTACCTGCACAAGGTAATGCTGTCTTCTGTCTTCTGTGGTGAATACAACCAATAATTCATAACAGAGAGGATCTCAGAAGTTTCAGAACACATTTGGAAAAGTTCTATAATATTGCAGGGTATGGCTTAACTACTGAGCTATAGAGCATAAGCGTAGGACAGAAGATCAGTCTTAACCACTCAAACATTCACTCTCAGATATATTTCAATGTATACAGATCACAACAAAACAGAGATGGCTGTATTTATGATTTAGATCTTTTATGGGTCAGATGCTCCAGAAGTCCGTAAGATTAAATATAAAAGAGGAAGGCTAGAGAAACAAACACATCTACCTCAAAAGGTCCAGGAGTTTAGCAACTAGGAAACACATACAGAGGGAAAACATGTCATGGAGGCTAAGACCCCGTCCATGATCAAAGCTCCACATGATTTTGGAACTAGATCTGGGACTGCTCTTTCCAGCATATGGTCCTCCTCTGGAGCCTCGGCGGTTCTAGAAGCAGCATCGACACTAATTCCTTTTGAAGTTTTCTTCTGTCATGTTGTACAAATTCACAAATTGGCAGAGACTACTGCCAGTCGCCTGGAGAAGCAGTCTGAGCTTCAGCTAGCATTTCACATTCTACAGCACTGAAAAAAAACAGAGAAGACCAAGCCAAAGAATGAAGTACATAAGGCAGCATTTACATAAGATTTGTTCTCTGTCATTTTTTCAGCTTAACAGTCAGATTAGGTGCATAGCTTTCACAGATGAATTCTTACCTCTCTGTCTTTGCCTCTTACAGATAAGAGTCCTGTGTCATATGCTTTATTATGATCACAGGGAAAAAAACCAATAATTTTAGAAAATTTATGGTGATGGTAAATGTGCAGATCAAAGATGCCATCAAAGAAGCATCACCTATCTGCTGTATCTTGCAAATGGAAAAATTATCCCCATTAGAAGAATCAGATTACTGATGGCTAAACACGGAAAATATGGTCATAAGACAATGAAGTTTGTCATTCACTGTCTCCATGGATAGACGAAAAGAAGGAGACTCAGCTTTTGGATTTAACTTAGCTTTTGGATTTCCAACTACCTTCTCCTATGAGAAAGTGGAAAAATAATTCTAATTACTCAGAGTTTGGGAGATAGTTAACAGATGAAGCAAAGGACATTACTTTTGCCTAGTGATTACTCATACAGAGGAAATTCTTATACTTCAGGGTATTTTTTTTTTCCACTGGGTTCTGTTCCCTCACTATACACAATATCTGTTCCCTCACTATACACAATATAAAGCAGTAATTTCCAGTGAAAAACTGAGCTTGTTGGGGTTTTAGTTCTTCCTGTGACAACAGTCTCCAAATTTGCATGAGCACATAAGATGACCACTATATCCTTCATATTCATGATGTAGGCTACCTACAGAACATGAATAAGCCACTTGAAAATCAAAAGTATCAATTTTTTTTCTGGATAAAATATGGGAGTGAATATAATTTCCTTCTTACCCTTCAGGGAGAACAGACAGTGTCTTGGCAAACTTACGAGACTATTCTGGATTTTCTGATGTGGGTTAATCTGTTAAAAAGCAGACCAATGCAAAAGGAAATAGTATCCCCTCAAGCACACTGTGGTTGCCTCAAGCAAGCAAAAGCTTTCTGAGTTGAAATTGGAGGCTTTTCCCCCTGTCTCTAAAAAGCATTATTTTAAGATGTGAAAACAGACAGTGGCTGTAGGGGAAGCAGAAAGATGAATTGCCTGGGACTCCAGGAGACTCTCTAAACCTTTGGATGTGAAATGAACTAATATCACCTCTTCATGAATCTGTAATAGAGTTCCTTAAGCAGCAGAGCATACACAGCATTTACTGTGAACATCCAGAAACCCCAGCCTTTCACAGGGATTCAGCCCAATGCCTTCAGCAAATACATTGCACCTGTAATGTGCAGTTTTGGCAGCTTGATTTTGCTGTTATCAAGATAGAAACTATATTTTAAAAGTGAACATTTGCTCAGGTACACTGCTTAACTGCGTGCTTGGCCTCTGATGAACATGAGATGAACATCAGGTCTGGACAATCACAGACCTGTAATCTAGCTGTGAAGTAGTGACTAGACTTTGATGTGAGCCAGTCCAGAGTGCTTTCAAAAAAGAACATCAACTTTCAAATAACACAGACAAAAAGCCCATCTACTATTGGGTTTGACTGTTACCTCAAGAAAAAAAAAAAAAAAAAAAGAAAAGGAAAAAGACTCCTTTCTGTGCATGGGGAAATGATCAGAGTGATAGCAGAAGAAGCAGGTTTGGGAAGCAAATGAGAAGGCAAAATTCTTCTATTATTACAATGCACAATGAGTTGAAACCAATCAATCAGTAGTAACACCTTTATACTAAGTTTTTGGTTACCACTTCTGAGAACACAACAAAATCTATTGTGAGATGTAAAAGCATCCGGCACTGTGATTTAAATACTGAACTTGTTTGCCTTACTGAAATATTTCTGTCCCAAAGGAGGAAATCCTGATTAGAGAGTAATTTTGAACTAACATAAACAATAACTTATATAAGAACTTCCTTTTATGGGTCCTCTCCTACATAACTCCAAAATGCTCATGTATGTGCAGGCCCAAGCCATGTGATTATCGACTATAACAGCTGTTTCCAGTGAGACTCTTCGGATAACTGACCCAGTGTCTGTTATATTCCTTATATAGAAGCTGACTTCAACTTAAGTCTGCAATGCAATGAAATATTTCAACAGTTTATCAATGTACATTCCTTTAAATAATTTTTGAAGTTTCACACTTGTCTTTTCTGACTGCATTATGTTTTTTTTTTTTAAATAGTAGATATATATTAAAGTATTTAAGAAAAGTATATCCTAGATGCTTGAAAAGTGCTGACCTGTTTCCCTCTAAAGCAAAGATAATTCAGTCATATGGCTCTGATAAATCTTACCTAGTCAAAGATGGTGCCTTGTGTGTACACAAAGTTTTAAAAGTCTCTGGAGAGCGACACATAAACTAGCTTGTGCTATGTGGGATCGTGTGTGCATATGCCTGTGTGTCTGTGAGTCTGTGTGTCTGTGTGAGTTAAATTAATAGGCTGCAGAAGGAGAAAAAATCCAGGACTTTCTCAATTTTAAGTTTTGTCAGGAGAGAAATACGATTATTAAACTGAAAGGAAGAAGGCAAAACAATTAAGGAAAAAGAAGGATAATGGCCTAACTATTGGGGAAAATACCTATTTCTTAATTGACTTCTGTGGAAACTATGAGGATTTAGATTCTCTATTCACATTTGCTGAAAAAGTTACTTGTCGCTGCAGTAATTAAGAGGCATCAGGATTTAAACATGACTTAAAAAGACAATACAAAACTCTCCTATCAGCATACTTGGTAAGTATTTGACCAGTGTATTTTCAGGAACAGAAAACACACCTCCCAACTGTCTTGGATTTTGTGTTGACTCAGTCCCATTTCTGCTTTTCTCCATTTAAGAGTGCTAAAATGTCTGCAGCCAGTACACCTCAGAACCTGGGCACAACCACAATAGGGAAGTCAAACGTGCTGCTAGAAATAAGACAAATGCATAAATGATGATGTGGTTGTGATGAATTAATTGTCCTTACCATGGTGTACTGGTGATGGAGAAAAAGACTCGTGTCACTTTTCTTGCATATAGCATGACAAAGCAATTAAGTAGACTTATATGGCATAAACTTCCATTGAGAATTTCTAGGAGATTAAAATGGCTTAGATGTCTTGCCCAGCTTGGATTTTTGTACCTAAATCCTTCAATCTCTTTAGGTAATTCCGTCCTTAAAACTTTACCCTGCTGGATGCTGGATTCACCAACATATTTTTATATCTGAGTTATATATTAAATTTGGTGATATCTGATTATTAAAGTAAAAATGAGAGTGCATGTAGAAATTTTAATTCAGAATATTGCTGGAGCTGCTTTCATTGCCTTGAGAGGGCTACATCTACAATGACTGGAATTAAACAAAATGCACATTATATCAGATCTTATTAAACACAAAACACTTTTTAACGTAGCTCTATTAAGTGAATACATTTGAAAAAAACAAAGACAATCCACATTAATGCTGTCACTTTATTTGTAGATGACCTCTTCCATATGCAGAGATGCTATACTTGATTTGTCCATATTCTAGGCAGAACCTTCCTTTGTCTCTAATATATATGATTTTTCAACATACTATTCTTCATTTTAATACTACTCCATTATATTGTTTTCCTATCAAGAGTCAGATAAACTCATTACATCGATTGTTACTTACTCATCCAAAAAAACTAATCTATTTCATTGAACTACTATTTATGTCAATAATCAGTACCCTATGGCCACTGCATATTAGCATTTCATTATTGTTCATCTCTCTGTGCTTAAGTGTAACGAGGTATGTAATTTCCCTGGAACCATCCACTGTGCCTTAAGATGTGAATCAATTTCATGTGGTCCACCTCTGTCACACTGCAGTTCCAAAACTGTACTTATCACAGCCACGAAATGCAGGGGGAATTATGATACAGTATTTGTATCATATACAGGTTTGTAACAACCTGGGAATTTTGTGTCCTATTCAGTCTGCTTATATCAATGCTGAAACTGTTTACTAGGCAGCACCTGTTCATATATAATCTTAATATTCTATCTACTCACAACAATCCCCATAAGTTAACATAGGAAATCATTCAACAAAAATGAATGTTTTCCATGGTCTCCTCAAACTAAATCCACTGGGAAAATGTTATTTCCTAGCCCTAAGTTTTCTATTTTCTATACTAATAACCACTAGTTGGCTATATACAAGGCAATAAGACGAAGTCACTTCCACTAATCTTTTTTCTTTTATTAAGAAATATGTATTTGTAGCAACATGGTCTACAAGTGGATGGCACTGGATGACAAAGAGGGGTTGGTAGAGAATCTTAATAACATTGTACGGTACCTATCCTATCTTTTCCACCTGTCAATTGATCCAAATTTTCTAAGATCAGAAAACCAGGACTATAACTTACAATGTGGAGCATTACTGTAAACACAGGTGTTGGTTGCACATATGTACAGAACTACCTAGAATGTATTTTTCAGTCCTTCAAAACTTTACTCCAGCATGGAATGACTCCATAGAAAAAAACCTGAATAACTTTCTCTGAGAGAGCTAGTCATCAAACAGTATTCTCCACAAAGGACACATTCAGAGAAAGACTTAGGTTTGCACAGTATGGATGTAGACAAACCCAGCCTGCCCACTTTCTTGAGCAGCTTTCTTCTTCTTCCTTTATCTGATTGCTAGCAGTCTCTTCAAATGATCAAGTCACGTAAGAGGGCTTTTTTGTTGTTTTTTACTTTGTTTTAATTTTTTTACAGAATCAAACAGAGTTGGAAGTTACTCCCATATGTTTAGAAATACAATGTTTCTGTTTGCATATTGAATTTAAATTGGACTCAAGAACTGAACGCATTTAGCAAAAGAGATGCAAAGGTTCTTGCTTTGATTTCTAAAATGGCAGTACAGCTGAAAAATACGTCAATTTCTGTTTAAGAGTAGACAGGTTAAAGAACATTGCATTATTTTCTTCACCCAGAGCTAGGGGTATTGACTTTACAGATTCTGGTGCCGCTACGTTTACCTCCAATACTCAGATATTTTTTTTTTTTTTTTTTGCAAGGTGGTATTAACACAATAATGTCATGTTTTATATAAGAAAGATTATTAAGCCCTCTGCTACAGGTGTGTAAGCAGTGAAGAGATGTAGAGGGAAGAATTATTCTCCAGATAGGAATCCTTAACACTATCTATTAATTATTAATAAATAAATACATAAAGCTGAATCAAAGCCCCATTAACATAAGCAAGATAAAATATTTAAATATCCTACTACTTAAAAAGAGAGTCTGACTTTAATTTTTAGATATGAGTTTATGTTCTCATATAATTAAATCAGTTTATAACAGGAAATAAATTAATTGTATATTTTGAGAAAGTATCCTACTGAAGTGCATACTAGGGCAGACACATCAGAAGAACTGAATTAAATGCACCATTAGGTTAACATTGCCTGCTCTTTACAGGATGCTGGTTTTTGACCATCTCTGTGCTTTAGATTTGGGGGAATTGAGATCGTCCAAGATTTTTGTAAGGGAAAAGCCTGATTCTGGAAAACGAAATTAAATTCCTGGATATGGCCCAAACCCACTGAATTTACAGATTTCTCTTTCCCATAATCATGTGCTACCTGACCAAAAAGAGAGCTGTTGCTAAGCAACACCGTTCCCCTTTCACCCCCCGGCCGGTTTTCAGGCTCAAACAAAGGCTCGCTGAGCCAAAGAGCACTAAAAAGTGAAACGCCAGCACATTAAGCAACAGCAATTTCCACCCCGGATTCCACCCTCACAGGACCCAAGTTTGGGTTGTGGGTTTTTTTGTTGGGTTTTTTTTGTTTGTTTGTTTTGTTGGTTTTTTTTTTTTTTGGTTTTGTTGTTGTTTCCTCCATGATGCATAAGGCAATGAGGAAAGCAGGGCACGTGGATGCTTTGCATTCTCTTTCCCATTTTCTGCACACATTTTAAAATGAGCCAGAGCCCTTACTTTGTACAAACCACATGACTTATTGGTCCCACTTGGCACCTGTCTAGCAAAAGATAAATTTCCTTTCCAGAGCTGATCCGAATGTGGAGACTTTGTGTTATAGTGTGAGGGGCTACCACAGAAATGGTCTTGATGCGTGTAGACACTCCTGTAAGACTCTTAACCACTGCTTCAGTGTCTGCTAGATCCTGGCTGTTCTTTACAATTTGCCCATAAACACAGCCACTCATTCAGTCATTAAGAGGTGAATATATTAGGCTGATGTTTTTTTCCTCCTCCTGTTTCTAGTGGACCATATTGTGTTTCTCTCTGCTAAATTCAATTCCTATTGCTGTTACCATAAATGGCTTCAAAGTGTGGGGTGCAATACAGGTGTAAGATTATACTTCTGCATTTAGGGTTTGGGGCTTTTTTGGTGTTTTTGTTTGGGTTTTTTTGTGTGTGTGGTTTTTTTGTTTGTTTGTTTGTTTAAGATTTTGATGTTTGTATTACCAAGACCTCTGCATTCATTCATCTGATTACTTGGATAAAAACCACTAAATATCTTCTTTTCTACTCTGGCTATCCATACAGCTAAAGCATAACCAGTGTATCTCCATCTATATAAGACACATGTTTTGGTGACACATTATAACACAGCATTATAGACATTCCAGCTGTAGTAAGCTAGAATTTTAACACAAGGGAACCTGTGTCAAATGTAGCACAAACAATGCTCACCTCTGTCCTAAAAAGCTGAGAGCCAGTGCATAGTATTTGGTTTTAAAAATTCAGTAGATAATTTAGCTTGCATTTCCTAAGAGGAAAATGGTGACAGGTAACTGACCACCATAATGGACAACTGTTGTAATGCAAAAGCTGACCCTATCAAATAGTGGGAAAGTTAAATGAGGATCACACTTAGGATCAACTAGAAGTCAAAAGGTCATAGTCAGGAAAAATAGCCCAAACCTGTATTGTGGCTAAGATTTTATTTAACCTTTGAAACATTAGACTGAGTCATCCATGAGAAGCTAGCAGAGCTTGCAGGAGGACTCTGAAAATAATCCATTTTTACAGGTAATTATTTTTCAAACCGTCATTTCACTACCAGCTTCCATAAAAGAAGTTACCTGGCTCCCTTTGAAGTGCTGTTATAAATGTCACATTTTGCGTATTGGCAGAAAAATGTGGAGTACATTTGGAATCTCATGCATGATGTGGAGTGCATTTGGAAACTCATGCATGCAATTCAAATACTCTCTGCAACTAAATACAAATATAATGATCATTGACTTTTTAATCACGTTTTGTTTTGGAAAATAATACTTCATTTAAAAAGGATGTATAATATTTAGGGAAATCATTACTTTTTCTAATTACATGTGCCTTGAAAAAGTTAATTAAATCAGAATTATATCTTGACAACACATAACACCAGCAAATCACAACAAATGTTTGTCAACTTTATCTCATTAACAATACATGAGAGAAAGAAATGAACAAGTTAAACACACAAGATCTTTCCTAAAGGAAAATTTATCTAAACTGTCATGTAACATTAGAAAAAGCAATACCTTTGTAAAATTCTCATGATGGATATAGCTGTCTGGAAAATTCATTCTTAGCAGCTTGAGTGTGTTGGCTGTTATTATAGTGCAAGGTTAAATCTATCTATACATGATTAGAAATGAGTCAATTATTCTTTTTTTTTTTTAGGTTATTTGATAAGTCAGCTTTTATATTTGTTGACAAATATGGCATGACTTCATTTACTAGTCACAATTACTTGACCAATTATTTGTATTAAAAATAAAAAGAGTTTTGTTTTGCAATTGATTTGTCAGCTACTAAATATGAATATTTTATATTCACTGCAGCTGGTCTCAATAGTTACATTGTACTTATTTTGTGTTGTGACTGGATGGCCTATATGCTTCCCAAGCTTAAAAAAACTATTTTGCTGGTTTTGATTTTTTTTTTTTTTTGGTAAAAAAAAAAGTGATTTAAGAAATACAATTAGTATTGGCCAATGATGTTTTTCCCCTATCTAAAAAATAATATTGAGGTGAAGTGTGTCCACAGACCTGTGCAAAAATAATTGGTTTGAGCTGCAGAAAAAAATAGCCTTTTTTTTCCATCAGTTGCATGATATTTTCTATGAGAATCTTATAAAGACTCTAAGTTGACAGAATGATACTGGGTTTATGGTTATAGGACCCTTTCTAGTTAAAAAAAAAAAAAAAAATCACAATGGGAGCTGATATAACAGCTGGGTAGCAATATAAAAAGAAAACAGAAGCAAGAAGTAAATTTATAAAGCAGTAGGTATTCTTTTCAATAAATGTGGAGCCCATCTATTGCTTTTCTCTGCCCCCCATGAGCAATTTATCTTGAAGGGACTGGCTGGTTGCCAGAGGTGCTTCCTTTTAAATATGGACTCACCTTATCTCAATGTGTATTCCAAACTATGGAATAGAAACAAGGGAAAGGAACAGATAATTTTAGTAAGGGATAAATAGCATGGTGTGGTGTTTAAGTCATGCATTATTGAAACTGTATTTACCAAGAAGCCAGCCATTTTAAGTAATTAGCAACTAGTTGGTTAGTTTTCCATCCTAAGGCAAAGTTGACAATAGGTAACTATCTAATAAAGTTGTTTGCCATAGTAGTGGCTACTTAGTAGGTCTTATTATGAAGTCTTAATAAATAGTTTACTCTAACAATATTTAATTTTCAAAGAGGTTGGGCAAGAAACATAAGAGTGGTGCAGCCATTAGGAACTAACTGTGATAGAAAATTGGTTATGTTTACTAACATTTACAAACTGATTTTGTAGCACCCAGAACAAAGAATACTTTCCATTTGACAAATCGTTAATAAGTACTGTAGCTTCATCTTTCCTGCTGCTACATGACATTCTGTTCTCTTTTGGTCACGTATGCATTTTGTGTTTAGATCAGCAATATTATCTATTACTAGTTCATTATTAGAACAAAATTGTCAGCTCATATGCTTCCATTCTTCCCTGGTCTAATAAACCAGGGCAGAAGGAGTGGCTAGAGGTGTTTCCTGCTACTGAAAAGCAATTTCACATTTCAAAACCTGTTATGAATATTCAAAACAGCAAAAGATTCCAAGTAATTTGTTATTGAAAATACTGTTTTGGCAAGCCAATGTGTGATACTACAAACTGAATGGAAACATGACCTGGATGAGGGGACAGAGTTTACCCTCAGCAAGTTTGCTGATGACACAAAACTGGGAGGAGTGGCTGACACCCCAGAAGGCTGTGCTGCCATTCAGCAAGACCAGGACAGGCTGGAGATTTGGGCAGAGAGGAAACTAATAAAGTTCAACAAGGGCAAGGGTAGGGTCCTGCACCTAGGGAGGAGTAACCTCATGCACCAGTACAGGTTAAGGGGCTGACCTGGTGGAAAGCAGCTCTGCGGAGAAGAGCCTGGGAGTCCTGGGGACAACAAATTGACCATGAGCTAGCCAAGAAGGGCAGTGGTATCCTGGGGTGCATATAAGAATATGGCCAGCAGGTTGAAGGATGTTACCTCCCCGCCCCAACTCTGCCTGCTGAGGCCACATCTGTAGTACTGTGTCCACTTCTGGGACCCCCAGTTCAAGAAGGTCAGGCAACTATTGGAGAGAGTCCAGTGGAGGGCTACAAAGATGATCAAGGGAATGAAGCATCTCTCTCATGAGGAAAGGCTGAGAGACCTGTGTCTGTTTAGCTTGGAGAAGAGAAGACTGAGAAGGGATGTCATCAATGCTTATAAATATCTAAAGGGTGGATGTCAAGAGGATGGGGCCAGACTCCTTTCAGTCGGGTCCAGTGACAGTACAAGGGGCAACAGGCACAAGCTGCAACATGGGAAATTCCATCTCAACATGATGAAAATCTTTATTTTGAGGGTGACACAGCACTGGAACAAGCTGCCCAGAGAGGTTGTGGAGTTTCCTTCTCTGGAGGTATTCAAAACCCCCTGGATGCATTCCTGTCCAACCTGCTGTAGGTGAACCTGATTTTGCAGGAGGATTGGACTAGTTGGTCTCCGAAGGTCTCTTCCAACTCCTACCATTCTGTCACTCTGTGATTCTATGATTGTGTGAAATAAGTATGCTGAAAGAGAAGGTTACCAGTAGCTTGTAGATAAAGTAATTAATTTAGCTATACTCAAATATCTGCCTACGCTTTTATCATAAAAAGAAACACATGGTAAAATCATCATGATATATGGCAATAAGACAGAATTAGACACCCATTCCATAACGGTAAAATAAAATAATGGAAATCTCTAAGTGTTCTGAGAATGTTATATTTTTGTCTTTTATTTGTCATGTTTTAAATTAATCTGCAGTATAATTGTAGTTACTTCTTGAGACTTATACCAACCTTTAATTCAACCACTAATCTTTCATATTATAGTATGCCGAGGAAGTAATTGACCCCCATTTTACAAAAGTTATTTAGTTTAAGTGAACACCTATACACTCAGGGCTAAACAGGACAGCAAACAGCAAACAATGATAATGAAAAAAATGGCATTGGGAATAGGTATTCATCAGCACAGGCTGAGGTACAAAAACAACATGCAATTTTGACAGCCATGTGTCTTTCTCATGTTTTTTTCCAAAATGTTCATGCCAACAACGGTTTAGTCTGTCAGTGGAAAGTATGTGTCGTCACAGCCTCTTGTAGAAATATGGTTTTACGTGTGTACATATATTTTTATGTATAAATATATATAATTACCTACAAGTGTTTCTATTTTGTGTTCTTTATGCTGCCTCAAGATTCCTTATATCCAAAGAGGAGACAGAACGAATACCACCAGATACCAATACTAAAGAGATCAGCAAATGTAAATTATAAATAGCATAGCAAATAATTCATGAACAATCCATTGGCTAAAGTTTGTGTGCAGAACAATGAAATAACTTTTTGTAATCTTTTCACATATGCAAAAATATTTGCATTGGACACATACAAGTACTTAGTAGGAAATTGAACTAATAATGCTAAATAGATTGGTCACATCGAAGGGTGCATCTAGCTGTGATAACTGACTGTCCTCATTTCTCTGTGATTAAAGCAATCACTATCAGAGAAGCATATGAACTATTCAGTTGATAAAAGGCAACTTAACATTTAAACCTTTTGAAGGTATGGCTGTGCTGCAGGAAAGGATCTTCTTTTGAATCCAGGGCCAGCTTCTGAATCCAGGAAATCAATGATTAAGCTGCTCAGGCCTGTTTTTCCCTCTACCCAGCAGCTAAAACGAGGAATATCTTTTCTCTCACTCTTGCAGACACCAGTTCTCAAATTCTCCTACCATATGTGCTGGGAACTTTTTATTTTCATTTTACATAATCATCCAGTTTCACTGAGGGGAATCTGCCATCTGCATCACCCTTTGCTATGTATCCTACTGTGTCACTTTGAAGGGTTTGGCTTCATTTTGATATGCTGACATAAGTCCATATTTAGAGGCTTGGAAGGGGTTACTTTAATCACCAGGGGAAACTGTACGTAATTCTTTTGAGTTTAATAGTCCTATGGTCTTGAATACTGGTCTAAGTTTCATGGTTTTGGTATATGTTTTTGTTTTTTTTTTTCATTAACCATGGTTTATGATGACAGTGAACACACACACCTATAAAACCTACAAAAACATAAGAAATCATAAGTTTTTAACTGTCACCCCAGCAGTTAAAAGAGACAGATCTAAGTACATTTAGAAAGATGTGTCTTTCCATGTAAAACTGTGTAAGAAATATCAGCTTTTGATATTAACACCTCTACTTTCAATTACTACTGGAACATGAGTATTCTTTGGAGTTATTCAATTTGCCCCTCAAAGCACTGCAACTTTGGAAATTCTTTTCTGACTTATAATACCATGTCAAAAAAGGCTGAACTTCTGGATAGTATGTTGGTGAGTGCTGAGGTCAAATATGCTACAGGTTTGTGTACTACAACTTGCTCTGTGATTTGTTGGCTTAGGAAGCAGACCTCTTCAAAACAAGACACTGAAGATAAGTGCACTTTTCCACTCGTATGTTTACCATCTTTGGTGAACCCAAGTGGAAGCTGAGAAGAGTAATTCAACAGATATATTCATCTGTTCTGTGGTTCTGTGTACAGTCTGGTGAATATATACTCTGCAAGGGATAGTGCAGAGGTAACTTTAAGATGGTTTAGATGCTCTTAGGTGAGCTTTGGAAGTAAGAAAGCGTGTATCTAACTCCCCATGGTCGCAGGGTATCATTCTTGCAGTTGAGGAATTTAGATGCTAGAGTTTCCCCCTTTTTATGATTTCTTTCTTTTGAACAATCTTTTTCTTTCACTCTGGACATAACCTAGGCTGGTCATATTGCCTTATTGCAATATTGGAACCCCCTGGCTCTTTAGAGAACAGTCAACTATTTTGTGGGTTAGCAGAAAATGCTTTAAAAATTTCTTAGAATAAAGAGGTAGACTTACAAGAATACAGAGATGAGAAAAAGTGTGATTAGATGGACAATTTTTTGCAACCTCTATCTTTTTCATATTAATTTCATGAAGTTTCCAAATAGATGGATGTAGTCTGTATTGGGATATCAGGTACAGTATCAGTTTACTAAAATAAAGAGCTGTCTTAGTAATAACTAGAGGTCCTTCACCATATTAGTAGCATTCAATAAATGTCTGTAGTCTGACTGTAAAAGTCTTTCTACTGGAAAGAATCTCTGCTGTCTACATACAATGTTTAACATTGTAAACAAGTGTACTTTTTTGCTGGTCGGTTATAAGTGAATCAAAACCTGTACATATACTTTGCCAGATGCTTGTGCAACTCATTTATGAAGTTTGAAAAATTAGTAGAGAAGACCTCTCTCAGGATAACATACAAATCCTAACACAACACAAAAACCTACCATATCTAACTGGGCAACCCACCATTTACACAGAAAATATCTGAGTTTTCTTTTGAGCCATGGAAATTGCAACATTTTGGGGGAGAGACAGAACTTCTAGTTATGTATGACACCCTCATCTGGGTGGGCTTAAAAATCTCCTACCTTTACAAATACATATTTTCAGACATAGTTTTTTTTTCCAGGCCCTTGTCCTTATGGAAGGAGGACTGCCTCAGTCATACATTGTAAGCCGCCATGTTACTAGGTGATTCATAACAGACAGATTTCCAAAAATATCCCTCTGCATATTTCCTTTCCCACAAACATGAACATCACTAAGTGAACTAGTGGAAAGTCCAGTAACTGCCTTAATGTGCTGAGGATGGGATTGGAGTTCAGTACCTTCAGATCTCCAAGCACAGAGGCCCTCATTCCAAATTGCCCACCTGTGAACAGCAACAGGTTCCCAGTTGGATCTTCTAACATACCTACGTGCCTTACTCCCCCTAACACTGTGCTGAGAATTAGAGACTTTCATGTTTTGAAATTTCACGAGCACCTACACACTTTTTAAAATCCGCCCCCAAATCCTTTGGGGTCTAACTCTCCACAGGCTCCCCAGAACGCTCACGGCTAGGACTTCCAATAATAAATTTCACATGTATTTATTCAGCACTTACTGAGAGAAGATGATCCAGCAGTTCCTTATTCAGCTCAAGATGCTCTACTGTACAGCAATCCAAAGTGTAAAATCATCCTGATGTAACCCTTCTGCATTTGTTTCTCAGTTTACAAGTCTCTGGTATTCTTCCTTGACAGATAATGATGCCCTATTCTCCAGCTGTGCAGGAGATCTTGTATGTAAGAGGTTCTCAGGAAAGCCTTTAGAAATGGTCTGTTTTCTTGTGCAGGGGATCCCGTTCTACAATTCTGATCAGTTCGAAGTGAAACACTGGAGGAAGCAGAACTCTGTTAGACTCCTTGGCTCTGAGTAATCACGAAAAGCCAATGGTGCCAGGAATAAATCACATGAAGAGAAATACTTTGAGCACAGGAATGGAGCTGTGAAAACCTCACTAGAATTGGAATGCTTCAGAAACACAAAGGACAACTGAAGAAGATTTAAACAGCACCCAACTTTTGGGTACAGACATAGGACTACAAAAGAAGGGATTTATTGCAGTTTAAAAAAGCTATGAAGCACCAGTCTTAATTGACTGTGTGCTCCTAGCTCATGCAAATGGCAGTAAAATGTATTCACACATCTCTCCTTAGAACTAAAAAAAAACCCACAACACCCTTTCTGTTTACCTGAGCCATGCAAATATTTTGAGTGACAATTTGGGGCTATTTACTGTGGCATACTTCCATTCCACTGCATTTACAAAGGCTTAGGCACATACATACAGACACTAAAATACAGTTCACCAACTGTAATCTGTGAGTCGCTTCCTGGGTTACTGTGGCTTATCTATCTATACAGACCCTCAGCAATGGGACACACATACATATTTTAATAAGCTACATCAGATTCTGCTTTGAATTATTTGATATCATCTGGGTAAAAATAAAAAGGGTTCTCTCAGATGGCAGATTTTAAAACTGGTAAGTTCAAAATTCCTCAATCTTGAGGGGCTGACGTTTGTTGTTTGCATGCAGTGAATACTCATCACTCCAAACTGAGGAATGACCTCAACTATGGCAGTATTTTTATCATTCTCCATAGACAGCAGATAAACTTATATCTGAAAAGCCAGTCTTGTCATTTCTGAAGGAAAAGAACCAGTCTCCTGGTTTTCTATAGGCTACTGAACAATGCTACCCATCCATTTCATGTAAAATTGTAGTTTTCTGCTCCTTTTGGTAAAGTCTAGCTACCAACTGTAAGTTGGAGTTGCAGCTCAATGAGATTTGGTTTTCTGAACCAAACCAAACAGAAATCAAGCTTTCTGGTCACTTCTGTCCCTGAAGTCCTAACAAGCAGTTCACTTGAGACCACCTCAGAGTTGGACAAATGGGGAACTGGTGATGTTAATTTGCCTGAATGGATTTCAAAATATGGAAATACTATTTTTCTGAAAATAAAAAATGACTACACAACAGTAACATCAGACGGCTAATGGGGCAGGGGTTCTTTGGCCTTCAGATATTAGCATTTTTAAAAAAAGAAAACTGGAATAAAAAGCTAAAATAGTGTTCATAAGGTAAGACATAAAAGCCGATGGAGAGATTTTTCAAAGTTTTTCCACCCTGATTTATGTTTCTGGCTGGTTGCCAAGGTCTAAATAGGACATCTGGATGAAACGTAGAAAAGTTTAAAATTACTTGCTTTTTATTCTTTATGTAGAAAAGAGAAAAAAAATGTTTAAAATAAGAAGGCAGCAGTAGAAACAATATTCTCTACTGATAGCAAACCAGAACCAGATGTCTTAGGGCTAGGTTCTTTTTACAGTGTATTGAACCAGGAAATATAGGGTAAATATTTCACATTTAATTGACAGTCCTTTGTTCCTTTTATTTTTTTCCAGATATTTTAAGGAGGAAGGAAATTATATGTACACATATTCTACTGAAGACTAAAAAGAAAATTAAAATACACTTAAAACAGAAAAAGTGTCTGTCTCCTGCAGATGTTTCCTTCAGATAAAGTAAGGAAATGTTGAATGATTACAGAAGGTTTCTTTATCTTAAGGTGAGTAATAGTCACTCAATAGCTTATACTTTAATATTGTCTGTAAAATTAAAATGGGGTTGTGTTTTAGGAAAAGAAGGACTAGAGATCAACTATAAGAAGACATACTCACGGTTTCGGATTTTGGAAAGTATGATAGCCCAGCCACTACCCACACTCAGCCACTAACCCCATAACCAGGCATAGGCTCAGGAGTGTCATAAAATATGTTAACTATCAGCTCAAATATAACATACTAAAGACCAAAGACAGTAGAAATTGTCTCTGTTTTTATAATGTCTAATACTTGAGTGCTAGAGGGTTCAGACTCTCAGCTGTGGTTCTTAGCCAGGCTAAGAAACTTTTTCCTCATTCCATGGGTTGCATCCAAGGGAAATGATGAACAGCTCGGGGAGAAGGCCTGGTTTCAGCATTAAGGACAAAGTCCAGGTGAGTTTCCAACTAGGTTGAATGGTACAACATGTGGCACGACTGTCCCACAGTGAACACTCAATGTACTCTACATAAAGCCTATTTCTGTTCCACAGATACTTTAGCATAAACCCTTAGGTGTTCAACGTTTGCTTCTTTCACATAAAAGTTATCACTCATCAGTATTGTTCACAGAAGGAAAGTGACATTGCACATATCACCGTAGTTGACCATAATGACCACTGATAAAAAAATATACCAGCTTTTCAAAAGTAGACTACCTAAGCAACAGTTTCTGATAGGATGACAGATGTGGATTTACATCTTATAAACTTCCAAATCCAGGATGGCAAACATCCTGTGCTGCTTTCAGTCTTGACATCTACTACTGTCACAGGCAGAGAAATTTTAAGAGTGGTGCTGCACACAAGTTTTGATGCTTTTGTTCTTTGAAAATTTCAGCTTATTGCTGCCATATACACCTTCTTAGTTCTCTGAAAAGAATGAAGACACATGCCAAACTGTAGTTCAAAACTGCTAAGAATCCATAAGAGTGATTTAGGACCAGGAATTTCCAACAGGGCTGTGATCTTGTCTTGAAATCAAAGAGCTATATGCACAGTAAAACAAGAAGAAAAAAAAAAAAACAACCTGGAGAGAGTGAATGTAGAATTCAGTCATTTCATAAAAGAGTATCTTCAGTTCCTTCAAGAAAAATATGCTGCAGGTAGCCTCCATTCAGTCTGTACATAAGTATCTAAGGAACACAGATATAAAAGGAAAAGGCGAATATACACCAGTCAGAATCACAGGGAATGATGCTTCTATTGTCCGTGCTCCTTGATGAATGAGGACTGTTCACTTGGGATGTCTCTGCAGGAGTCACTGGGACATCGACGGCAAAGAGGAGACTGGACTAGAACACTTAAACTACAACATGAGTGTGGTGAGGATTTCTTTTAGTGTCTATGCTAAAGCATAGAAGTAACGTTTTAGATCCCAGTACAAGAAAAGCATTAAACATCCCCTCCATATCTGCCTAATAACAGGGAAAATGGGACCTTTTGCGGAAAACTAGCAGAGAATTCAGTGTTTCCATTCAGTTTTCAGGTGAAGAAATAGGTGTAGCCTAGAGGTCATTACTCTCTGAAAGGTGTGTCCCTGACAGCTTACATACTAGTATCAATCATTTAGATACCTGTGGCCAAAGACTAGCAGGCATAGAGAAGAACATGTTGAGACAACTTTTCATGCTTCTAGGTCATTTAAATGCCCTTGAGGCAGATGTCTTTGTAGTGGCTCTTTTCTGGATACCTTTCTCTCGTATTTATAGATATGAGATGTTATAGAAAGACAGTGGTATTTCTCAGTTCTTCTTGGATGTAGACTAAGTTGGTTTAGGCATGAATATCCCTTTCTGTTAATTTCCTGGGTTGCCCCCAGATCCTATCAGCTTAGACAGCTTTTAAAATGCCTTAGTAGTTTACTCTCTGTGATCTACAAGGCATGAATTTCCCCGGTGTTATACAATATCACAGCAACTTTGTATAAATTACACTAATTTAAATCCCCAGTGAGTTCTTTAAAAAAGAAGTCTTTTCCCTTTTGTGTATAGCTTTTACATTCATTGCTTCTAAACAATGTCAGCACTAGACAATGTGATTCAGTAGCTAGGAATAGTGTTTTTATAAGTGTTTGTAAAACCTTTGCTTTGTTTTGGCATGTGGTGTCAGTTTCTTCTATGCCTTTCTATAGAGAAATTTTGGTTCCACAGTTAAAAAGAACTAGATGGAGTTACAAAGAAATTTGGCCGATTTTTTCATTGCAGTTCAGTTTTGTTTGGACTTCTCTATTATGTAGAGAAAAGTGATGGAGGTAAAAATATCTCTGGTTGTTTAGAGACAAAAAGTTCATTCAGATTAGATACAAGTTTTGTTAGAAAGTAATCTCAAGTAAGTAGAAAAATGTGGTTTTGAACTCCATAAAAGTGTTGAATTTGCTCACTGGCTTGTGTTTAAGGAATTCGGTGTAAATCTGTCCCTCATTGCAACTGAAGACAATGATTTGAATATATATATATATGGCTCTCAGCATCATAGGATCTGAGAAACAAGATAGAGCATCTGGTTTCTATGATTTGTTTAGACAGTCTGTTCAATGACTATGTCTCGCTGTTCATTGTGAATGTGAAATCCATTATTCTACTCCCATACATTTACTAGACTGTCTTAAAATGAAGCAAGTTTTCTTCTCCTGTAAATGATCATTCCTGCAAGTGATGGTAAAAGTTTCAGTAAAATATGGTCTGGAGACTTCTAATCTTTATTCATCTCATTGCAGAAGTAATCTGTTGGATACCTTCCCCAGAAGTAGAAGCAGGTTCAGCTAATAGTTCCTTCCAGTATTTCAGAACTGATTGATTTTATAAAATAGCTGCATGTCCCTAATCTTTCAAGTGCCACAGGGTACTACTACAAGGAGAACCTAAATTTTCACCCACATTGCTCAATTTGCTGATGGTGACTAAGGCTGCATCACCAATTGAAAAGTTTTAAACTACATGTTCCACTGGTCTTACAAAAATGTCATCTACCCAAAAATGTTTCTTTTTTCACAGCAGCAGTTAATAAAAATAGATGGAACAAAATCCTACAAACAACACTGCACAACCTTCACTGTCATTGAATTTGCCAGTTTCTCTGTTTTGACCACTTTCTACACACTATTTCTTGCATACAGATGAGATAGCTACTAATACTCAGTCTGAATAGAAATAGATTAGGTTTTGGATAAATTAAGATCAAATGTTTGGTATGGATGTATTTCTAGCATTGGAATACAAAATTCTCTCTTGAACTCCTTGCTTTTCAGCATTCTTTCTCCCATAGTCTGTTGCACACAACTCTTTTTAAGGTAAGGAAATTTGGATAACAATCTCTTTCAGTCTTCAGAAACTCACAGAAACATTCCTATGCGGTATTTCAAGTGCTTTAGCAATATTCTCACACTGCATTCTGTGGAAAATATTGTTGCAAGTGTAATGAGCCTGAGGCGATTGACCCAACTTGTACACTGGGATAAACTCTAAAAGATTTCATTTCTTCCATTTTAAATAATTTTTGAGGACAGATCGCAAATCTTTTCTTGCACCTTCCTCTGCTGGGCTTGTAAAAGCTTGTAAAATTAAAACTTTGACTCTGACCAGGTAAAATAGTAAAACTAAGCCAAGACTACAGAACTCAGGTTATATGGTTCAAGGACATTTCCTAATTACAAGAAGACATAACTGAGTCTAAAAGCCCAGCCATTACAACAGTAAATAATACAAAACAAACATGATATTCCTGCAGAGAAAACTGGACAAGGTAGAGGAAATAAACACATATGCAAGGAGGGGAATGACACTTGGGGACAGAGTTAGAAGGACGAAAGTGCTCTCAGTGCAGAAAGCACAGATATTGAAGGTGATAGACCTGATAAGCTTCTTAGTAGCACAAACTCCCAGGGCAACAGCTATCTTGCAGGAGGTTCTTTGAACACCCGGGTGAGGAGGGAGGAGGAGGGGGGAAGCATGATAAGGTAGGAAGAGGAGTGTGGATGGAGACTCAAGAACAGATCAACTTTTTGCATGAAGAGAGGGCTGTGGAATTAGAAAACAAGACTGTTGTGGCTCACAGCCAGACCACAAAAAGCCTTGGGACCTAAAAGCAACTCTAGTTGATAGGCACTCGGTAGTAAGAGACCACAAGTGTCTCTTTTAGACTTATCCAAGTCCAGTTAAGAGGCAATTAGGTTAATTAATTAGGTTAATTAATTGCCTCTTGCCTGGCAAGATTTTCAGCACAATGAGAAATTACTCAAGTTAATTCAGAGCAGTGATGTAATTTGTCAAGTTCTGCAAAATCTTGGGGCTCCCCTCATTAATTTTATGGATGGTCCCTGGTGCCTCATGCCTACCCTCATCCCTCTAATTACCTCTAAAACACAAACACACACCTCTTATTATAATATTTTAATTTTCTTCCTTTACTCCCCTTCTTCCACCAGGTCTCTGAGGCCATATATAGAAAAGAAGATCCTATCCTAAATATACATCTTTAAATACAATTCTTCTACAATAGTGTATGATTACAGCCAGATCTAGAAATAAGTTTACTTAAATATTTTACTATTTTGTAGAGAAATACCTACCTGACAAATTCTTGATTAAACTGCATCCATTTAGTCTTTTCTTATTAATATTGTTATAATTCCACCAGCCTTATACGTGCACTGTTTACAAATAAATTTAATACTGCTCTTAATCACGCTTTCTGTGAGAACATGTTAAATTAGTGTTTCTGAACTAAACATCCTGAGATTCAAGAGGGAGCTCAAACTAACTATATATTTTTGTCAATGTAGTTCTACATGTTCTGCACACCAAAAAATATGGTGAAAACAAATGGGAAGGTCAGACTTTTGCAAAGAAAAAAGAAACAACCAGTAACAGAAGAGAAAAGTACATGAGGTTTTGCATTCTATAGGTTTGGTCAGGAATACTTACCAGGAATAGAGGGAAGAATTGATGGGTCTCTATTTACACCATTAGCACTGCAAAATAGTTTCTGTGTTTCTGAGTAACACAACATTGTCACAAATATGATTTCTCTCTCGTGCACACCTCTGTAACTATGCAGTAGGAAACCTTCAGTACACCTAGTTCTCAACAATAGCAGGGCACTTCTGGGCACACACAGGCAGAAACTGCAAATTTTTAGGCTATGCAGACTAACATATTCAGAATGAAGCAAAGTTGAACAGAGACATATAAGATGCCTCTTTGAATTTTGTTACTTCTAACCTGTTTGGATCTGGTCCTGTATGCATCACACTTTGCCAGTCTAACAAGTCTCTTCCATTACCACTAACCTGTATGCATACAAACTCGTGCTTAAAATATCTGTTGCAATGTAAAGGCTTTTATGTATATGTAAGTATATATATACATGAACACTCATATATATATATACACACATATATATGCACACATATATATTTGAAATGACAGAAATATTCCTCTTTCTTCACCAATCCTTCCTAAGGGCTATTAGTCAGAGAATATCATAGCAGAGAATCAGCTCCATCCTGCAGGAGCTGTCATTTAAAGCAGTTTGACAGTTTGTAGGTTTGCTTGGTTTCTCTGATCAAATCAACCTGGTATGCAATGTCAAACATTTGGGTCACATAAGTTGCAATGTGTAAGTTTGATAGACCTGCAAGATGTGTGGTAGATAGGCTTTGTAACACAGCTATACAACAGTGTGTAATTTTATTTTTAGATACATGACTAAGTCTCACAAAATATTTCATACCTTTTATCACTCTATACACGCTTCTTCAGAAATACTAGAATAAATTTCCCATGCTGTCTTCTGAAGAAGTCCCCAAATTGTACCAACACCTTCCAATATCGCATTATTCAGTTACCTAAAAAGTGCATGCAGATCACTAACTGTGAAAATATTCAGATAACTATAAGCTAGATGTAAATGTTAATCTGCTTCAATTTTTTTCTTATTCCAGAAGAGGAAGAATATAAGAAAAACAAGTTCCTAATTTATATAGTTCTAGTTAATTTCCCCTCCTCATATATATGTGTTTGTGTGTGTGTGTTCATATATGTGTGTGTATATATACATACACACACATCCTCACTAAGGAATTCTACTTTATTTTAAGTTGGTTCTTAGTCTGGTCTCTTGCTCTGGACTCATTTCCCTTGTTTCTCAGGCTTGTAACAGTGTACCTGAATGGCAGATCAAATATCTGAAAGCTATTGTTTTCCATTAATGCTTTTTAAAATTCATTTTTGTGGGTTGTTTTATACAGATAATCTTGCCAGAAACAGTCTTTGTAGATGCCTACATGATTCATATTCTAAAATATGTTGCCTTGTTTCTCATGCAATGCAGACTGAGCCCAATGTTCCCCTTCCCCTGAAAATAGAAAATAATTTCAAGTTTTGAATCTATTTTTCCTAAATCCTGCCTAGTCTTTGTATTTTATGTCTAACAACCCTCAGTGTCTTCTGGAAAGCAGATATTACAATAACTAGCAGCAGTATTCTACAAAAGCACAATCTCCTTCCCTCCCTTATCCCTGTAAAAGGTCTAAAGTTTATTTTAGAGTTTAAGAAATTTACAATTGAAAAGCTAGAGAGATAGGATCTGCACAAAATCCAATCTTTTGATTTTTCGTATCATGGAAACAGAACAGTGTTATAAACTGTTTATAAGGGATGGCTTTCTCAAATATGAACATGAACTCAATTTATGTGAGTACTAAGACCCCTGGGACTGGCATGATTTGCCCTCTTGTTTTCTGTTTCTTGGAGGACTATATGCTCTAGGAGCAGAATGCCAGCTCCTTCCCAAGACAGCTACACAGGGACAGCAAGCTCTGTCTTATTGGTTCATCTGAATCAATGGTCAATAGTCAATAAGAGATTCCCACTTAAAAGAGAAATAAAAAACAAGAAACAGAGAAATTTTTTGTCCGCATTCTTTCTCCAATTCTGTATTTCAAACGACTGCTCTGGAAGAATTTAAGTTAATCCACCAGGAGTCCTGAAGGTACACAGGTTGTTAGTTCTTTATGTGCCTTGTCTATTTCATCAGTAGATGTCTTCAGCTATTTTAAAGAAAGAACATTCTGACATTTGGAAGTGAAGTGAACTGTCCAAAGTCACCTGTCTAGTTAAGGGCGAAGCTGGGAAGATGAAGTTGAATCTAATTTGTTATACACTAAATTTGCCTTCTGTTTTACTGTTCATCCATTAACATAAAATATTAATTCTAATATATGCTGAGAATAAAATAAAACATCACATAATGGACCATTTAGTTAATAAGGTCTATGTTTTTGAAGGCATTTGTAACAGCAGCTCTCTACCCCTCACTCTAATAAACAACATTAATTTTCAGTGAGGCAGTTGTTAGAGGGTTTTGGCATACCAGTTGTGCAAAAAGAACTAAGCATAATAATCTGGAAAGTTTGACACAGCGTGAATTGATTTTTCCTCTTCACATTTCAAGACCAGCAAAGATAAAAGGTGACCTCATAAAAAAGTTTGACACAAAATTGGAGAAAAAACAAGTTAGTATTTTGTTAAAATTGGAAGCATGGGAAAAAGAGATGCTTGTGTAATTCTTTACATTGCAAAAGCAACTTTCTGATGTGGTTTTATGCTGCTGCAGTGCCCTCTGTCTTTTAATGAGGCTATATACACTTAATTATCCCATGAAATACAATGGTTTTGTTTTTTTCAGAATCAGGACAGCTTTGGCTGATGTTTCTGTTTTTAAGGGTATACTCTTTACCAGAGGAATCATCATTTATGAGTTCTTCCCATAAACTGGGATTTATTTCACATCTTCGTATATAAATGCATGAGGTTTTTAAGCCATTTTTTTTATGAGTCTATCGGTTAACTTAAAAATTTATACTATCATAGCCTAAATGTATCCATTTCAGTAACTGAGAAAAACTACACATACTGAAAAAGATATTTCATTGGTAATGTTAAATTAAAAACAACCAGGTGCTTTGTTAATATAGTTAAAGGATCGCTCTAGCTTACAACCACAATAATGTTGTGAGGTGTTATTATACTAATTATCACTTAGCAATTAATACTGTTACCATTAAGTCCAGAGAGCTTTATGTTGTTCAATATACTTCAGAGAAATACCTACCCGATCGGCCCATATCAAAAGCAATATTCTGAAGGTTTGGAATTTTGGTCTCAGACATCCTGTCTATAAGAACTGGGCAATGTAATTATTGAAAATACAGAGCAACAGGAAAGATAAATTATTTGAGACAAAAATCTGTTTTCAGTGGAGAAGGCCGCTATATATGGAAAGGAAAAGGTTAGAAAAAGCAGCACTGAAAATACCTTAAAATGGCAATATTCTAAAAATACCTATGCATGTTGCTTTTCCATAAACTGTGAGCTTGGAATTCTCTTAAAAAACACATATGGTCCACTTTTGCTTGAGAAGACTTTCTTAGTATGTCAAAATGCTGTACACTGTTTTGTGCAAGTGCTGTACTTTTGTATGTAACACATACAGTTGATATATACCACATGGCACCGATTATTATGCTCCTTTTTTAATGGGAATTCATTCTTCTTTCCCCCACCCTTTTCACTCTCCCATTTCCTCAGTATTACAGCATCACCCAAGAGAGCTCTAAATGATGCATGGCTAGAACAAAGGCAAGGGAATCTAGGGCACTGCCACAAGACTAGACAGCCTTAGTTTCTGCTGTAGCATGTAACAATGCAGAGTATTAAACATTTACACATCTGCTTGTTATCAGAATTGCTTATCTTGTACTTTTTTAATAATAACTCCTTTGATTTTACTGTAGCATGCAATCTGCTCTTAGCAGGAAAGAAACACAGAAAAAATGTTTCCAGCCCCGGATAATCTTTTTCCTACAGAGATGTAATGTATATACATTAAAAACAAGGAAGAGAAAACCACAAAACAACAGTGGAAAAAAAACGTAGATGCAGCAGATATGTTTCTTTTCCTTCTCTTTCTCCAGAATCTGATTATATATAGGATTGTTTGCAACAATTGCACAGACAGAAGAAAACAGCATAAAATTTCAGAGGTACTATGGCTAAGCTTAAACTATTACTTACATAATTTTCTTTGTTTCTTGAAGCATCTATTTTTAGCACCATTAAATAATGCTCATTGTGTAACATGCCAAACAATAGGAAAACATCTCTAGCAGTGTTGCTCATGTATTTTCCCATACGTCTTCAAAAAAATAAGGTGACAAGTGAAAATTTGAAACTACTGTTGCAAAAGTTCAGTGTACCAAAATGCCTGGTGACAAGATATTTTCAGTATTATCCCAGCAGAACTAACAAGCTAAATAAAGCTGCATTAGGTCAGTTATTTGGCTGGCAAATCTCCGCCAGGATGACAGGGGAAGTGGCAATGGTGATGTAGTACTTGGTTTTCTTCTCTGTGTGATAGTAATGAACTAATAGTACCAGACATTACAGTAAGGTGCTGTGCTGAGACAGGCAGTTAGTTATCTTGGAATAGTTAGTAGCTGGAATTTGTCTGCCAGGAGGTCCAGGATGCTTTTGTATCAAATATGGATGCTGCCCAGAGTGGAATTTTTTCAGCAGATTGGAATTAATTGAGCACAACCTACTCAGACTCCTCTGTTGTTTCAGTCAGAGCTGTGAATTCTTTTGTCCTTGAGTGCTTTATTCAGGAGTCAACATGGTGCCATACATAGCAAGAAGTGATCAGTATATACAAGATAAGGACACACTTGTGAAAAGCTTATTCTCTCCGCAAATTTCAGTGATGTGGACAGTTTGGTGTGCAGCACCTCTCCTGGAGTGGGGTCCCCTGACTTCTGTTGATCTCCTTCTATGTGGTGGGAAGGAGACGTGTACCAGAAACAGGTAGCAGCCATCAAGATGCTTCAGTAACAGATACATGCAGATCTCATCCTGTAGATCATAACTTGGGCACAAGATTTGAGTCCTTCACAGTGTTCTGCAATACAAGTGTTAAACTGTACCATGGAATTAAAAGTTGTGTTACTGTAAAATGAACTCCCTCCTGGATGTACTCTAAAGATTCCCACTGATTCCAACATCTCCAGCTGTATTATAGAGCAAACCAGGCCAATACAACGAGAATGTTTTCCAGATCCACCATAGCTTAGGGAAATTGATTTAAGTCCATTCATTCAATTCAAACTATTAGTCTCAAATCCAAAGAAGGAAAAGAAAATCAATATAGTCATTTGAGAATCTGACAATGCTTGCACCTGAATTCAGGGATATTAGAGTACAGAGCCAGCACATTGATGTATGTGGAAAAATCATTAATATGATGTAGTTCCATCATCCCTACCAAGACTTCAATTTATTCAAGGGGTCTATAAGATTTTATTTCTTATTGCCCATAAAAAATTGCCAGGACAAACGGGTCATGTTAAATAGTCCATTTTAGGTATTGAAATTATACACAAAATACTGTCCTGTGCCTAGGTTTTCTTTTTGGTCAATGTCTCCAAAAAAAGAAAAGTTTAACAAAGATGTGGCATACTGTCTCATGTGGGTATGCAGCGTATGTATACTTCCAGGTACTGACAACAGGCCTGCTCATATTAGAAAACTGTGATTGACACACAATGGGTTAAAATGTGCAGAATGTGTATGTTTGAAAACAACAAAAAAAGTCCTTTTAAGAAACAGTCAAAATTTCACAAACTTATCACAAACTTCTGAATGTGGGATCCTTTAAAATTTAAAAAAAAATCACTGCTATAACTGAGCAAGATATGTTGATTAGTTGTAACCAAAAAAATAACAATTGCACCAAAATAAAATAAATAAATAAAAATGTTTGTCTGCAGTAAGTTCCCTTTAACAAAACCACTGCAACTTCACTGGCTTTAGTTGAGTTATTCCTGCTCATCCAGCTGCAATAATGGAGAAGCAGGCCAAGTATCTGTGGCAAAAAAGAAATCTTCAAAGTCATTCATGCTTTTCTTACAACTTGTGCTGCAATATCATTTTAAAGTAAGGCCAAATACTCTCTTTTTTCCCCCTTAGAAAAGGATCTTCCAGTTGCAGACATCCCATTCCTCTTTACTTTATATGAATGCAAAAGAACCTTTCTTACTATAGCGAAAATGAAAATTCAATTTACTTGAAGCGTGTACTAGACTTTCTTCTCTTAAATTACATAGGTATGATTTTTTTTAATTATAAAGACCTATCAGAAGTGAGTGTTGAAACCCGCTCTCAAGAAAAGTCCAAGGTAAAAAAAGAGTGTATTTTTCACTCAGAATAGGTGAACTGTCAAATACCTGCATTTAAATGTAGTGTCTTTAGAACTGTTTATGCAACAGAGCTCAGGGCTACTGGCTTCCTTGAGTGCCAGGAAATAGAAGTACTTCATTTTATGTAGTTCATTTGTGGTGCTGCTCTTGGATACCAGGCAAGCAAGGTAAAAATTAGAACTGCACAGGAAGGAAGGGTGAGAAGCATATAAATACTAACTCAAAATGAGTTAGCTGAAAGGCTCGTCAAAGACTACTAAGTGTAACTGACTTCAAAATCTTATAATCTTAAGGAAAAAAAAACCCAAAAACTAAAGACTTATACAAAATCTGAACAGATCAGCTAAAGGAAAAGCTTGTTTTATATAATGCCACGTGCTTCCATCTTGATGATTCAGTTAAATTTCATTATTTGTTACCTTTCTGGTCTAAGACATTTCTGGAAAGACAGAGCACTAAGGTCTTATTTGACTAAGTTAAATTCAGTGAGAGATACCACAGTGAGCAAATCTGTAATTGCTCATGTCTTCATTAAATTATGTTAATATAATGAAACCAGAAAGTATGCTTAGACATTTAATTTCTTGTCAGCAATACAGAACGAATCTCGAACTGAACGAGGCCAGTCACCATGCAGACCATGTCAAGGTGCACTGGGCTTCTAACAGTAACAGTCTTAGTGTTCACCGGCAGGTGATGACAAGTGAGTATAAAGACTGATTGTACTGGACTGAGAATAGTACAGTGCAAGAGTCAAAAAGACAAATACCTAGAAGAAACTGGGTCTTTCATGGCTTTTAAGGAAAGGTTCAGTGATACAATAGAGAAGATAAATGAAGTAACAGATTTCAGTAGAAAACATGACATGGTCAAACTGACAAGGAAGGAATGGGATTTTAGTTGTCTGATTTATCTTTATTTTCTATATGCATATAAGGATGGTACCATCACCATGAAGACACCATATGACAACCAGATATTGCAGTCCAACCAGTTTTGCATTTTCCTGTTTCAAAATTTGTAGTTTTAATGTAAATGTTCTGTAAAGAAATTTATTTTGATCTAACAGAGGGGTATTCTGAAGGTCAGAACTTGGAATAAGGAAGCATAAAAGAAACAGGTATCAGAGGAATTTCAGTGTTGCTGAACAACTAATGTTCCATTTCCACTTTGTCTTTCCAATGATGTTCCATTTTAAATTTTTTATTTGTTGCTGACTGAAAGAGTAAAAACCAATGAGTTTAAAATATGACTTTTTCTTTTTTCCAATCAAATGGAAAAAGCTTTCAGTTTATCCAACACAAACAAAAGGTGAAATTATTATATAGCTTTATTCATCACCAATTCAAAGTCTATTCTGACGCCAGGCTGTACTTTGAACCCATTGAGACTTATCAACTGCACAATAATTAACACAGATAAATATAAGAAAATATCTTCTACCAGCAACTGAAGAGCTTGGTATATGAAACACAGGCTCAACAAACTGATGAACAGGGAAGAAGAATGGAGAGAAAACAGCAATAAAAGCATGAAGGCAATAAGGCCTTTAGTCAAATGAGTTGAGATACACTGCAGTGGTCTGTTCCAAATGTTGATTGTTTTTTGGGTTTGGGTTTGGTTTATTTTCTTCCCTAAAAGCTTTTCCCACCTCCTCTTCCAACGAATCTCATTTCTATAGTCCTTGAGGGAAGCATAGTTTGAGTCAAGGTCACAGACTATAAAGAAGGAATGGACAAGAGGCAAAGGTGGGGTGAGCATTATGTGTCAGTGAGGTCAGACCCTTGATGGAAGCATAGAGGCATAAGCATTTGCAGAGAAAGAAACAGACCTGTGTGGTCTATCACTGCCACATAGGAGCAATTCACCTGGTACCTGAATTTAGACAGATTCTTTCTTTCTTCCTCCATAACTGTGATTCCCACAGTCTTAATTCAAATTATCTACATATTTTTTTTTTTTTTTGCTTATAAAGAATACAGAAATTTTAAAAAGGTCTAGGTCCTTTTTTTTTTGTCCTAGCAAATTTCAGTTTCTGCACTGCACTAGCTCATTATCTGTTAATGCTCCAGATAGAATGTATTCATGCTGATATTTATTGACCCAGCTTTTGATTGCCCTTCCCACATGCCATGTTTGTTTCATTAGCACAACGAATTTTACTGCCTGTTTTAGAATATACACTTTACTCAGTATAACTAATTCTCATTTCCACATCATTGTGTTGTTACAAAATGTTAACTCTAAAACCATCTATCTTCCTTTCCGTAGACCCTACTTACTCCTCTCTGTGCCAAAGAGCCTTCATTTTTTCCTCTCTTCAGTTCCTTGTTACATTGTTTTATACAAAAATGTTAGTATAGGCCTGTATTTCATTCATAAATATAAATCTGTAATTATGTATTTCATATATGCTCACATACGAACACATGTACTTTCCTGTAGATTCTGAAGCACTGGTTGATTCATTGATAATGATTTTCTACTTGTTCATCCATTCTGTGGTGTGAATCACCAAGAAGAAGAGAGAGGAATAAGCAGCAAAGGCCTTTCACCAGGGATAAATGTAGACAGTTGTAAACTAAAACCACAAAACCCCTTCAGGCACCTAGGGCTATTATTAGTAATCGAAGCACATATAGCCACTAATTACAACCATATGGTTCCCTCTGCACCATGCCAGGCAAACTGTGAATTACAACAGTATATGAAGTCCAAGCAAGTCCAAGACAGCTGTAATCCAGTACTATGAGTCTAGTTTTAGGTCTCTGTTCTCTCATATGCATCTCATTGCTTTAGTTGCCCACTAAAAAAGAAAAAACAGCACAAATTAGTCCCTTGATTCCTGCTAACAGAGCACTATTGCCTTCTTGCTCAAAATGTATCTGTTCCCTCTGTAGCATTTTTCATTATGTAACTTCAAAATGCCCCAAAATAGTCCCATGGGGTCCTAGGAAGAAGCTTTACAGTACTTTCATCAGTTTTATTTTACAGATATGTATAGTAGTATGACCAAGAAGATTAATGATTTTAGCAAGCCAGATCCCAAGACTGTTCTTCCCTCAGAATAGGCCCTGGGCCAGACTCTGACTGGCACTGCTACCGGAAAAGAGAACAAGATTGTAATGATATTCTCTTCCTACACAGTTCCTCCCACAAGTATCAGACAAAATTGCAGATCCTGTATTAGGCAAGATCTGTAGCATGTGCACAGTTCTGGATTTGATGACACACAATTTACTCACTTGGACTGGCTTCTTTCTTAGCTTCTCCATTGACCCATAATGTGGCCTTGGTTAAATAATTCGTACCTTGGTGCTCTTAGTCCCTCCTACCTTCTACGTCAAGGTATTTCTAGAAGTAAACAAATTCAAGGCACTATCTGTCCACTTTCTACTTTGTCCATTTAGATTGCAAATTTAGCTGGAGAGCACATCTTGCTATGCATGTGTCACTTGCAACATTCACTCCAACAGGACATTGGTTCTATTGACAGCCCTAAGAAAACACAATGATCCCATCAGTAGTCATATACTCGCCATCTAACTGGCCCCTTGTATTCCTCTTTGCAGTTCTCCAGTCAGGATTCTCATCTGTCTACCCAACAGCCTTGAAAGCAGAGCATTTTTTATTTCACTGCATGGAGGGATCTAATCCTAAAGTGATTTTGTGAAAAACGATGAATGTGCTGCAAATGTGAAGAAATACTGCTTCTTGTAAGTGCAGGTAGAAGAGGAAAATTACCTGTGGGTACAATGAATTCTGCTACTACTTGTGGGTTCAGGCAGAAGCAAGTAGTCTATTACCATACTGGCAGAGTCATCAGTCCTTTAGGAAAAGAGACTAAGGAAAATTGCTGAAAATACACTAATGTCAACTCTAAAATGGAAGTGGGTTTTTTAAGGTTGGTGTTTTCTTTTGTTTGTTGGTTTTGTTTTTTTTTTAAAATTATTATTTATTATTTATTTAGTGCAAATATACTTTACAACTGAAAGAAATTGATTCAGTTGAGTATTCCAGTACTCCATGCAATTAAAGGAATCTGTTTATTTCCCTGGGCAAAATGTAAGAGAATCACGGAATTGTTATTCTGTCTCCATTACAAAAATATCTGGCACAGAAACAGTGATGCAGGATATACAGATGGAAGATGTGGTGACTAATTCACCTAGCATCCTCTGTCACTGGAAGCTAGAATGCCTGACTGTCACAAATAGCTTATTTAAAGGAAAGAAGGCAGAGAGCAAACTTATGTTCAGCTTGATGCAGATCCTAGCAAGACATCCAGGGAAGGGTGTGAGTTAATGACAGGTAAAGCTGCTCACAATCCCAGTAGGGAACAAGAGAAAATTCTTTGACTACTGTGAGCACATTCTTTCTGGGAGCGGACAGAGTAATAACAAAACCACAAATACCGTTATTCGGGTGTGCAGTTTGCAAAAAACACGACTGTTCTTTGCAACACAAGCAAAAAAAAGGCAACAGAAAAACAAACAAACAAAAAACCAAACCAAACCAAAAAATGTCAGATTATTTAGCTGGGAAGTTTCCAGTACTTTTTATTTGAGTACCCTCCCTGCCTTCTCTCAATTTTCCCTTATCTTTTGTGTGTTAAAACTTAAAGCCAGATCCAGAACTTTTTTCCTTATTGTCAGTGCTACCTCCGGAAAAGAGCTGACTGCAGGCTTCTGTGACGTGCTTCCAGGGCAATGAAAAGACAAACCAGATGAGGAGGACACCTGTGACTCTGAGGAAAGGTTTTGTCATTATTTTTTTTCTTTAAAAAAAAAAAAACACAAAAAAAAACCCCAACCAAAAACCACAAAACAAAACCACCAAAAAACCCCACCCAAATTGATTTCCAAACACTTTGGTTTGACCCTGCTGGAACTGCGACATTACAGAATTTGAAGAAGAAATCAATTTTCTCAAGTGACTATTCTGAGAAAGAGATCATGATCAAGAAATCCACAGATTTTTTATCTTCTTTTCTTCTTATAACCCGCTGGAAACACATAACTCCTGAAGCAGATAATGATCAGCACCTATGTCTCTCTTCTCCCTCTCTAACATAAACATCTATTCTCCTGATGTACTATTCCTAACATTTCTAAGTATATGTAGTTTAACCTCTTTTATATACAATTTCTTCCTCCTCAGCCATGTGGGGTTCAGGCTTTTAACTGTAGAGTCATTTCACTCACAGAAGACAGAATATCACTCATTTATAATAACAGTAAAGAAAGCTGTAGAAATCTGAGCTGCCTCGTTAAGTCAGTATTTCTTGAAGATTGGACTAGGTCTATCCATGCAGACAGATTAACAGTTTATTTTCAAATATTTATTAAAGCATTCCCCTCTTTTGATATTACCATGAGATAATCACTGCACCTTTAACCACCCCCATTTGCAATGCAAGTTAGGAAAGGAGCTTGCCTTAATAATATCCTTTAAGTTCTTGATTTGGTTCTGGATAATCTGATTTTTATACACAGTGCACAAATTGTAGCTACTTCATCAATGTCTCATTATTTTTCTTTTAACAATGCACTGGCAGTGATTAATTTCTGAAGACCAGTAAACAAAAACCTAGCCTTGAAAGTGATTAAAGCTTAGCTGTAAAATATGTGCATGCACACGTTAACTAAGTACTGTTATTATAAAGTCAAACACTGCTTCAGAAAGGAATGTTCAGATCGAAGGGAGTAAGCAACAATAGCAGAAACTGTGCAATACGATAGTGTTCCTTAGAGATTGTCATTAACACCAAGTATACATGATCTGTAGAGAAGAAAGAATCTTCTTTGGAGCGACGTTGAGAGGTAACTATAAGAATAAATTAATTCTCAATGAATTTGTTGCAACTCTGCATTCAGGTAGGATGAATTTCACATATGTTTCTGAACCTGTGTTCCACTGAAGTAAATTTACTACCTTAAGTAAATATAGTGACACTTATTCGTGTAAAATACAACCCTAAAAAGACAGGACTTGTAAGGCTTTGTGAACCTCTTGATTCCCATGCTGAATTGAAGGTTTTGAAATGTGGTACTGTCAATTCCAGTAGTAACAGTAGTACTTGATTAAATGTTATGATTAAAGTAACGAAGAGATTTGTTTTAAAAATCTATGAAATGGCTTCGCTACTACTTCACATCTAGTAATTCAATATTGAACGAAAACTTTGTAAGATATAGTGATTGAAATAGGATCACAAGATCCCATTTGTCATAGAATCATAGAATGGTTTAGGTTGGAAGGGACTTTGAAGATCATCAAGTTCCAACCCTCCATAGGCAGGGACACCTTACACTAGAATTTAATTTAATACTGTCATGAACAGGATGAAGGTGAAGGATTCATACTCTGGCAATGCTGCAGGTAATGAAGCATCCAACAATTAAGACCCTCAAGAGTGTGAAGATACAAAAATAAAAGAATACTGAAGACAGTTAAGGAGAAATTCTTCTTTCTAGCCCCAAAGGCAGTATTCTACACAAGCACAAGTTGTGCTGAGAAAGAGAGCAAAGTGGAAAACCACAGCCTACCTCAAGAAACATAGAACTGTAGCAGCTTTTGTCTGTTGAAAAGGCCACAGAAAACTTCATCTTTACAACGTAAGTTGTACATAGGATTCTTATATAAAATTGATAGGATTCAGCAAATTATGGATTAAACAGATTTACCTGAAAGTCAGGCTTCTTTTGATTTCTGTTCCCAGTGATGTATACTGTCATAAAGTATAAAATGAATGACAAATATATAACAAAAGTTTTGCTTAAATAAATGTCAGTGCTCCAGAAGATAACGAGTCATACAATAAGAAGAACTTCCCCCCCCCATTCCAAGAATTCTGTATTTTGTTTTCTGATTGCTTGATTAGACAGTGTTGACATTGAAAATCAAGATGTCAGATTCTGAACTCTCAGGCTTGTTATTTTAAAAAATTTGCTCTATGATAATGTAATCAGGAGATACTTTCTACTGATGTATGTGTAAAAATCTAGAACTTGATCTAAAATAAAATGAAAAAAAACCACTAAATTACTATTACATATAGGTCTTTCATTCCAATCTCATTATTGTCATTACTAGTTTCAAAGAAAAAATGTGATTGTTTTAAAAAGATTTCAAGCACAAGGAAGGATAGTGTCTGAATTTGATAATGTCTCACAGATTTCAAGTAATTATGCATGATTTAGAATCTTTTGGTGAATCTTGTCATTCAGGCAGATACTTAGCTGGAGAGTGGTATCTTTTAAATATATATATAAAAATCAGTACAAGGGACCAAAATAAACAGTCACTTTTAAAACGGATCAGGAGAAAACACTTTAATAGGAAGTCTTTGAAGTGTGTGATTAGCTTTTCTGTGAAAAAATCAATTGGAAAAATCACTTTTATCAGATATCATCCACCCACATCCTTCATTTTTCCACTATTTTTTGACTTGGAAAATTTTATTGCACTCCAATAAACAGTTATATAAAGTAGTGATTACATTAAGTGACTTCATGATGGAACACTACACTATATGTTAATCCTACTAAACTTCATGCAGAAGAGTAAGTTTCAGGTTACGTGTATGGGTATTTTGTTCAGAATTTTTAGGATTGTAAGATCACAGAGAGCATTCAAAGTACTTAGCAACACAGCTGCTCACGCACAACACACCCACTCACATATTCTACAGAAGGGATTTTTTTTGGATTTCCCCCTCCCATATCACCCTCTTTAATTTGTTCTAAGAAGTAATTAGTTCCAATTAGTCATCAAGAGACTTGTTACCATAGTTTAAGTGAAAGACTAAAAAACTCCGAAACCATAAGGATTTTATATAAATGAATTATTGAATATTTTGTACCAGATCCAGTGTAGTAGATTTGAACATTCTAGGCTGAAACACAGTGATCAGGATTCAGCTTCATTGTAGAAATGCATAGCTTGAACATCAGTCAGGCTATTGCTTTTTTCCATTGGGAATGAATTGTTTTCTGTAGTCAAAGATTCGATAAAGAACCCCTGAGGCCATCTATGGCACACTTACAATGAAGTATAAGCTCTATCAGAAAAAAAAAACAAACCACAACTAAATTTGGAAGTGTCACAAACTCAGGAGTATCCTGGATACAGTAATATTTTGATCACTGATGATGTAAAGGCTGCCTCCTTCATACTTTTCATCCAAATTAGATGTTAAAGGGTAATCTGCTATGCCCCTTGTAAAAGATGTAGGGCCAGCCTGCTAGCTAAATCTTGTCTTCACTGAGACTGTCCCACAGGCTCTGCCTTTCAGCTGATCTCCTTAATATTTTCACAGTCTAACAGGCTTCTTAGAAAAGTGGTTTGCAACATTTTAAGTTGTGCATCCCTACACTCCTCCAGAGCAGTCTGGGACGATTGTCTTTCTGTCTAATCAATAGGAATAAATTAACGAGCATAACTTTCCTCTATACTTTTTGGGCATTCAGGAATTACCTTATACTATGAATTCCTGAAAGTCCTCATGCCACAGAAACACTACCCTAGCAGTTATTACAGAAAGCAGAAAAGTCTTCTCAAATCCTTCAATGGCTTTGTGCTACAACTTATGGCTTTGCAGATTGAAACTGCAACCATGTTGCCTCGATCTTGCTTCAGGGTTTATCATCAAAGAGTCTGTAAAAGCAAGCCAGAGCTCCAAGACAAATATCCTTTCTATAATAAACTTGATTTGTGTACCCACAAATCTCCCTTTAGTTGGAAAACTGCATACGTTTCTCAGTAAAAGACAGTAAAATCACTCTGCATGTTCCATCTGCAAATGGTGATCCATCTCACTAGCAACGATTGCACAGTAATGTTCAGTCTGCACCCTAATGAGTCCCAGATCAATGACTGTGACATCCCTGTTTCAATATTGGTGAGTCTGGCCCTTGAGCTGCTGCTTATTTACACTGTCTTAAGTGATGCCACTGTCATACAACTGGCAACAATCAATATTTCATTAGTAAAACCTTCAGCTTGTTCTGACTGGTCAGGAAACCCAATGGTTCGGGTATTGAAAATACATTTTTTAAAATTATCTGTATAGTTTGGTACCTTGATTTTTAATATACTTAACATGAGGTAACTGTATCTTCAACTGTCCAGGACTTAATGCCTAATCTTTAAGAGTTAAGAGCAGTGCAAACTTTAAAGGATATCAAGGAGAAGTAGAATTATCTAAGACATCTCATGCTGCAGGAATGAAATAAAACAGAAATAAATAAATTAAAAAAGCTAAAAAATCTGTGCGGAAAAATTCAAGTAAATTAGCAAGCATTTAAATGCATATCTGCACATTTGTTTAGATATCAATGCATAAAACTGAAAGATAAAGATGCAAATCTCAGTAAATTTTCACTCATAACATACTCCTGTTTCATTGCTTGCCTGCTTTTCATTTACTGTAAGAGTTCTATTTTGGTTTTAGTCTTGGAATATTAAAGTCAATGAAGCCATAACTACTGCTTTTGTTTTAAAAATTCCCTTAAAAAGCTATTACCTACACTACTTTCTTTATGAGTTTCACATTGAAAACTACTTATTCCTTAGTAGTAATACCAAAAACATTTTCATATTTAGGATTCCTAAACATTGCAATTTGGAACAAATGTAACAATGCCATAATTACTCAAAAATATAGAAGTTAATTATTCATTATATATGAGTTATCCAGTGAATCTAACATTTTGCAGAAAAGAAAAGTTTCATTATTGTTGAGAACTCTTGAATTAATTACTATGGAGAACTTAAACTAATATAATATTTTTTTCCTGCCTAAGGTTTGACTAGAGATCATTTACTACAATTATTCAGTACATGCTTTTTTAGTTTAGAACTGTATGTCTTAATTACAAATAATCAAACAAGAAGAAGGTGGTAAATCCTTGAAGTACAATAAAGATGAAAAAAATACTGTGTGTGTGTCTGTGGAATGAATTTTATACAGTAAAAATAAATTTTCAGATTTTTTTAAGGCACTACTAAAATTAATATGTGTCTGAAGTAAATAATTTTTAAAATTAAGACATTTTACAGAAGTTTTTTCCTGTTTGAGTGCTTTTTGATTTTTTTGTTCATTACTGAGAGAAAATATTTAATTATCTTTATTCCATTTCTGGGTATGACAGTTTGCATTCTTTGTTTAAAATTATAAACTGAAACAATCAGATTTCAAAATGTTGTTGAAAGGCCTTTATGTCTGTTGCGGTGGAGATTCACAGTCTTTGAGAAAATAGGCTAAAAATGTATGCGTCCAATTCCTCATTCACCTAAGATACTAAAATTTAAATACTTTCTCACCCAAAAGAAAAAAAATAATCAAACCAAAAG
>NW_009649951.1:988835-991220 GCF_000708025.1 Charadrius vociferus
GGGTGTTGCATCTTTCTCTAAATTAAAGAAGTAGTTCTACCTTTGTCAGATATTAGTGGGTAATCACAAGTGTTGATTTGCTAAGCATGGAACAGAAGTGAGAAAAGGACGGAATACTCCTAAGGGAGCTTTTCGAACAAATATGAGGAACCCAAACCAACAGAAGGGATTGATTTTACACTCCAGTAGTGGTAATATACAGGGTGCAGGAAGGAATGGAAAAACAATCCTGTAGCAAGAGGGAGTACAAAAATGTTAAACAGAAGAAAAACATTTATTCTATGGTGAACATCAGATGCACAATTGCACAAAGAACAGAAGTGTGATGTTGAAAATATGGAAAAAAATATTAAGGCAATCATCAAAGCCATGTTCTAAACCAATTATTCTTAATCAAAATGTAATAGACTGTTCTCTGAGAAATTAATGAGAAAAACAGTGAAGTTCAACATCTATTGGGTTTAATTGATACTTTACAATTATTGAAAGGGTAGGCCATCCGAAGACAAGTCATTTGAAACAGCAGCGTTGTATGTCCGACAGTTCTGGTTGTATCCTGTTAGAGTAAACAAGCTTACAATGACAAAACTAAATGAACATGCTTTAATAGAGACAGCTACTCCCTGTATATGTATTTTGTGGAAGACAAGTCAGTTCGAATTGAGCACATTCTTTGGAGAGCAAGGAAGCATTCGGCAATGTAAGCTTAATGTTTTGTTTTTCTTTTTTTTCACCAAGGAATAACATCTGAAGATGTGTGGTAGCAAGTCTCCCTTTTCTAAATAATTGAAATTATTTTACTTATGAACCAATAATTGAATGAGACAATAACTGAAGTAAAATGGATAGATCTAATTCCTTATCTTTAAAGATCAGCTCTGATACTCAAGAACAAGATTTGCACATCTATCTCCAAGACTTTCACACAGAGTTTCAATGAAGTTTCTCTCCAAGACTTTCACACAGAGTTTCAAATATATAAGCCATTTAAGTGAAGTCATGAAGCACAGGTAAATACTGTATTAATGTCCAAGTTCTAACATTATGATACTCTGTCTCCCAACACCCTGCATTTGATCAGTAGCAGCAGCATAGACAGACTACCAACAATGTTCCTCCTGACACCCAGTCCCCTGACTGACATCATTAGCAGGGGCAAGATGCTGCCCACATTGTTCTTGTAAGGTACAAACGATTCTCTCAAACCACACTGCTGTTGGTGGAGCCAAGAGGTGACACAACTCCTACCCGCATTCAAACAGTTTTTGGATGATTGACTATTGCTGTCAGATAACCCAGAACATTAAGTGTCCCTGGCAGTCACTAAATCTGGCCAGGGACATTAAGACAAACGAAAAATCCTTCTTTAGGTATGTCAGTGAGAAAAGAAAGACTAGGGAAGATGTGGGCTCTCTCCAGAAGGAAACGCAAGAGCTGGTTACCCGCAACAGAGACACAGCTGAGATCCTCAACAACTTTTTTGCCTCAGTCTTCACTGGCAAGGACTGCAGCCGCACTGCCCATGACACAGAATATAAAGGCGAAAATTGGGAAAATGGAGAACTGCCCACTGTAGGTGAAGATCAAGTGCGAGACCACCTGAGGAACCTGAAGGTGCACAAGTCCATGGGACCTGATGAGATACATCTGCAGGTCCTGAGGGAACTGGCAGATTGAAGTCACTAAGCCACTAGCCATCATATCTGAGAAGTTGTGGCGGTCTGCCAAGTGGAAAAGGGGAAACATAACCGCTATTTTCAAAAAGAGAAAGAAGGAAGACCTGGGGAACTACAGGCCAGTCAGTCTCACCTCTGTGCCTGGCAAGATCATGGAGAAGATCCTCCTGGAAACTCTGCTGAGGCACATAGAAAATAAGGAGGTGATTGGTGACAGCCAGCACAGCATCACCAAGGGCAAGTCATGGCTCACAAATTTGGTGGCCTTCTATGAAAGGGTTACAGTGGCAGTGGACAAGGGAAGATCAACGGATGTCATCTACCTGGACTTGTGCAAAGCGTTTGACAAAGTCCCACAGGATATCCTGGTCTCTAACTAAGAGACATGGATTTGACAAATGGACCACTCGGTGGATAAAGAACTGGCTGAACGGTCACGCTCAAAGAATTACGCTCAATGGCTCGCTGTCCAAGTGGAGAGCAGTGACGAGCGGCGTTCCTCAGGGGTTGGTACTGGGACCTGTACTATTCGACATCTTTGTGGGTGACATGGACAGTGGGGTGGAGTACACCCTCAGCAAGTTGCCAATGATACCAAGCTGTTTGGCAAGGTAGCCATGCTGGAGGGGAGGGATGCCATCCAGAGGGAGCTGGACAGGCTGGAGACGTGGGGCCAAGCCAACCTCATGCAGTTCAACAAGGCCAAGTG
>NW_009649951.1:991811-1021305 GCF_000708025.1 Charadrius vociferus
GGTTGGAACTCGATGATCTTCAAGATCCTTTCCAACCTAAACCATTCTATGATTCTATGATCACTTATGATCCTGTGTTTGCTATCAGTGATCACAGTATGGGCACATTGTTACTTATCTTTCTTACTGCCTCAGTAAAGATTTGGTTTTTAACATGTTGTCAGACTCCATTACTGTTTGGGCCATAGTTTAAGTGTCAGATCTTTCTTGACGAATAATCCTTTGAAAGAAAACCTAACCTTAGTAGGCTGGTTGGTGCATTGGGCTGGATTTCACAACAAACTCATGTGTCAGACTGTTCCATTTGAAACTCTCAGACTGATCTGAAAATAGTTTCCCATAATAATCTGAAAGATACTTTACCAGGGAGGATGCAGTTTTGGCTAGGCCTGTTTACTTGTGTCATTCCCATCTGTTTTTTCCTGAAAGACCTCCTATGTTGCTCTTGACGTGAAGACTCCAATCTGGGGTTGCCTTTTACACAATGAATGAAATATAATGAATGTCAATTTCTTTGCTTTCTTCAACTCTAACAATAAGAATCAAAGGACTAAGCAACCACATGCTGATCCTAGATCAGCAACCAGATTTACGAGAGCAGTTTGGCTTGATGATGAGCTATGGTGTTGCTACTGCAGTTCTTTGGCTACACCAAAAAGGAAATGGATATGATTTGCTGCATCTTAGCTACAGTTCCTCTTTAAAAGAACAGCGTTAATGTAAAAATTGAAAAGAATGATTTGATTTTTTTTTAAACATCTTACCATTTTCCATTTTTTGTTATTCATTATTATTTCCATTATTTATTTCTTATTTACCAGTCAAGCACTGCAATGTAATTTTCAAGTTATTTATATGGAATATAACTATGATAGCAACTATATAACAATAATATGCTTAGGAATAGAACATTTGCAGACATTATGGGAAACAACTTCATTTTTTAATATTGAAAAAATAAACCATTTTCTTTTCTTCCCACTAAAATAAGCTCTGCTTATTTAAAGCATGTCTCTTTCTGCTTTTATTCCAGAAACATTCTTGTAAGCAAATTCTTGACTGCACAATGGAGTACTGTAATTTGACTTGTGACCACAATTAAGTTTTTGTGGACAATAGAAGACTTCAGATAAGTCAGCCTTAAGTTCAAAATGGAAAATATATAAATAGGAAAGATACAAATGGCAGACATCTAGTACACTTACAATTTGGAACTTAATTTCAGAACTATCTACAGTCATATCATACCTTTCCTACCATAGATAATGACACAATGCTTAGTCCTGGCAGGAAAAACATTTAAGCATACACATAACTGTAAACATATAATCAATTAATGTTGACATTAAAGGGGTTTATGTCTGCTCAAAGCGCTTGGCTGAACTAAGGACCAATGAAACAATATAAAAAAAAATCTAAAATATGTTGGTCACACACATAGCCTCAATATAGAAGCAAACATCTGGTAACCAAATATTTGGCCCTTTTCTCTTTCATGTGATTTGTAACTTTGTCACTACTCAGTAATGCTTCTCAGAATCAAAAAGTGATTCATGGGGCATGGCAGCTCAGTGGAACAGCCACGTCCTGTGTCAGCTTAACTCATTTTTCCCTTCTGCTCTGAAAGGGGTTTTTGCTTCACGGATTGAAATTGAGCTGCTAATACTATAGGATATTTGAATGATCTTGTAACACAGTTTCTGGAGTGCAGGCAGATTGAGTCTCCATTCATTTTTGAACACGTCTATACTGTCTTTGATGCATGAATGCTCTTGTAAATAAATTATAAACTAAATAAATTATAAGATTGTCTATCACATAAAGCCAGTGTCTATTCTTTTCCCTCTCCGTGACCTACTTTTCCCCTTCTACTTTATAAGCATATTCTACCATAGTTCCTTTCTCTTTTCTACTCATTTACATTCTATTTGCATGGTAATTTTTTCTCACACAAACTATTTATTTTAAGATATGTCTTATTTTTCTATTGAAATGTACATTTAATATCTGATTTTGTATGATGCCATCAAAGCATATTGAAAAAACATGGCTACTTTAACAGGATAATTCTAAAGACTTTAATCAAAAAAATAAAACAGCAACGAAATATATTGTAACGCCTATAAATACTGGAAGTTGAGAATGCATTCCAATATATCTTGTGAAAGTGGTGTAAGGCCAGCCAATACATATTTAATTACTCATAATTTAATTATGAAAAAAGTTTGCAGGTTTTAACCATGAATTCCAAATGCACTTCAAATTACAGTGAAACAATACAAAGCCATTGAGCATCTTATAGTCCAAAAATAAGGCAAATATAGTCAAATATAGAACTAATATAATCAGCACCTATATACTGCAGATTTAGCTCCTTTGGGCTTATTTGTCCTTTACATCAAAGTAACAGAAAGCTGTACCTTTGTGATACAAACTACAGTAGTATAAAGAATGAGTTATCACAGGGTAATAAAAATTTACAAAGCAAATTACTACAGTGTAATATAATCCCTCCAAAATTAAGAAATAATTACATCCCACAGGTTAGATACAATATCTGGCAACTTATCTCTGCCAAATCAGTTTGCACAGTATAATACAGAAGGAACACATTGCAGTATTGCAGGTGATTTTGAAATAAAAACATTTAGCCAAATTTAACAGAATGTTTCAAGAGAATATGGTTTGTATCACTTCATTTTTCTGCATTTCAGAGAGAGATGAGATGCGTCCCTTTAATAAGCTCTTGTAAATTAAGGGAGCTTTACAATAAATATTTTCCTCAGAACTGAACAGGTGCATCCAGTTGCATAGAATATGCATCTGCTAGCCTGTATGCTCATTTTAAATAAAGATCACTCTTCTTATTCAAATATACACCAACTCAATTTTCGGAGTCCTAACAAAATTTTATTGTTCCAACAATTAATTACATATGAACAACAATATTAATATTTTACTATGAAGGTGTCGTCCACAGGCTAGTCAGATTTGAGCAAAAAAATATTAAAATGCCTCCAAAAACCTGGAAGATTTAAAGGGAAAAAATTCTTTCAAGAAAGAAAAAGGAAAGGGAAAAGATTTCTAGAAAACTACATAAGAAGTTTTCACTTTGGTCAATATTTGCTTTTATAAAACCAGAACTGGTCTTACATATTCAGTCATAATAATTCATATACATCTTTTACTTACCTTGACAATATAGATTTTTCTTCTTTAGAAGTTTACAGTGCTTCAAAGGAAAAAGGAGATCTTTTAAATATTTTAGATGTTGTGTGTAGCCATATAATATTGCTTTTAAACTGCTACTTTTGCATAATGTTGACCTTGTTTTTAATGGCTCCTATGTATTGGAGAGTTTTCTTTATCTCACAGGCAATCAGCAAGTTCAAAGACTATTTTGTGTGTCCTTATATAACCTTCATCAGAAGACGTACAGAGGGGCCACAGTGAACATCAATCCTATATAGCACTGCAGCACTGTAAACCATCCTTACTAACAGCTCATTACAGGAGGAAGTGGCACTGCTGTTTTGTGTAATGATGACTTACTATAACAAGATGGAAAGAAACTAGTGTCACTACCTTATGCTTCATATCTATAGTGCTTGAAAGCACAGAAATACAGGCAAGAGTCCACTGTACTGTGCCTGACACACTTTATACTCTGCAAGGCTGTGTTTTGGTTTGCTTTCTTTTAAAGTTGTTCCATCACTTCTGTACTTCACAGGCAAACTAGTGTCTCATTGCAGCAGTTCACACAATTGTGGTCTCTATGTTAACAAACTGTGCACCAAAAAATCATTTGCATCCAATTAGATTTCATTAAAGAGTCAAAGTTTTATTATTAGGCTTGCCACTTCAAGGTATGTGCAGAACAACCTATCAGAAACCTCCATGAAGCAGCAGAAGTAGTGTCATTCTTCCATCATCTGAAATAACCCTTGAAACATATTTGAGGAGACTAAAGTGGTTTGTAGTCACTCTCATTCCTCAGATATTCATGTTTCTACAGATTTTTCCAATTTTCACTAAGCACAGTGGGCCTTAAAACAAAGAGCTAGATATCTCATCCAGCAACGCTGTTAACGGACTAAGCCTGAACCCATCTAGAGATTATTTTCACTTTGAATGTAAATTTGGCTATGTTCTTCCTTGTTTATTACTAGTCAGTTCTGCATGTGGACAAGATTTTGCTAAATTGCTCAAATACTTGCGGATTTTTTATATATTTTCTCCTACTGAAATTCACAAGAAATCTTCCTTTGACAGTCAGTGGAATAAAGCAAGATCACGAGAAAAGGGTACTATTTGAATCTTTTTTTTTGGAACAGTCTTCCAACTTCTTACAATGTTTTTCATCTTCCATGGCTGGTTTAATAAATTAAATTAAACTTCATTATTTTCATGGATTAACACAATAGTTTAAAATTGCTTTAACTTCTCTAAAAAGCAGAAGTCATGAGAAGTGACGGACACCTTGCCATATCACATGATAAAGAGAAACTTGCTTAAGTACTGAAGGGGGTCTGTGTTTGAAGAACTAATCTTCCATTGCAGTGCTATCCTCACTACACTGTTTATTCTGCTGATCATTATAAAGGCTGTGCCTCCTAGGTATGAACAACCATATAATCTAATTCCGGAATTTTAAACACTGTTTTAAGATAAAACATAATGATATATCTGGTTTGCTTTGACTTGGTTTAGCCTTTTTGAGATCCTTATTGTGCCTACACAAAAGTTCCCTGCTTGTAATTTCTTCATTAGTGAGATTCACAAATATTGAGTAGTAGAAAAGTGAGCAAGACATAACCCACAATTTTTATGAGAATTGTAAAAATATGGTTGTAGAGTATTTAATATAAAAATATGAATCATCTGCCTAAAATGAAGTTATAATAACTAACAGAAATAACCCAAGGATTTCAGGACCATAATGACATGCTATTGTTTTCAGTCCCTGGTTCTTACTACATTATCTTTGGTACTGTAGATGCTTCCTACTTCCATTTGCTGGAATGCTTACTTTTCCCACTGCTGAAATCTACATTGCAAATACTTGCATAAGCTCTCAGGCTTGTCTTTTAACACAAAAAATAACCTACAGCAACATGAGAAGTGATCACAGGCTTCTTCTATATATAGAAAAAATATATGTCTTTATCTTACAGCAAATGGGGAGATAATTATTCTTTTTGTCACTTCGCATGTTTGTTTCAAAATGGTCTCTAGCTACTTCACCAGTGTATCTGCAGGAGGAAAAGGGTGCAAAATTGCAGTAATAATTGCTTTAAGGATCTCGTATGGTATCATTGCTGTACCAGGGAACTCAGGACACACCTATTTTAACAGCAGGACCTTGCTTTGGTAGAGTACCATGTGACTGAGTAAATTAGTCATAAGCTGTAAGCTTTTTTGCCTGCTCCTTCTCCCTTCCCATTTTAATATATAACAGTTCATTTGCTTTTATCATTTGCTTCTGTTTCTGCATCCTGTCTTCCATTACTCTTTTTCAACATTAATGGACTAACACGGAAATTTCATACCCACCCAAATGAATTGCCAGTATTGATCTGCATTGGAAAGTTCCTACCTAATGTCACCTCAGTGACCGCTGTATTCCCACAATAATAACCAGCTACATTTCCTCAGGAAACATTTTTATACTTAGTGGCAGACAGAAGCTTTATATACAATACTTTACAGACTGTGATACTCTTTCATGATGCATTTACAGAACACATATCTGGCTGAAAAACTTTCAAGCTGTATTCCAAGATCTGCAATGTTACAATATACAACCACTACAGTCTATAATGTTTCTCAGTTATGATAGCCAGTCTCGAAACTGCTGTTTTAAGAACCTGGATATCTGAAGGCTTTCTAGTAACCTTTCTAATGCTCTAAATTCAAAGGGGATTTATACTTCTTTATTGTCTCCTTTTCCATATTATATTGGGGCAATAAGAAAATACAAGTGAAAAGTTTGTCCTCCACGTTATTGTGGACCTAATAGTGGCAAGTATGTTTGATGACAATCACGAAGATATAAGAAGAATGGATAGTCAATATTGGATGAAGGACTAAGTGACCAGAAACAAAGGAAAGGAGAAAAGGAAATGAGAGACCCACTGCCCTAGATATTCTCTGAGTTCCAGATGGCCAGCTGTAATCAAATAAAAAAGACAAGATGAGTTAAAAAGATTACAGCTTTGCAGAGTGACAGATAACTTGAGAATCAGACAAATGAAAGCTTTCAGTTTATTCACAGATGTAGCTCCTGTATAATGTGTCTGGCTGAAGGAGAAATACATTTGGCTTTTACTTAATGAATAAATACTTTAAGACAGGTTGAGGTGACTTAAAGGGATAAAAGTTCCATGATAGTCAAGAACATAGGATGTCATCACAATAATCTTCAAGCCCTTTCCCCAAACAGCTGGCATAACTCTAGAACAGCTTTATCCATTGCCAATAGCAATCAGCAAATAATAAGATCTCACTGTCACAAATTCTGAGTTCTTCTCAAGTAATTCATTCTGGTTCAAAGCATTGCAGTGCAGCAATCTGCAGTACAGACTGCTGAACTGGAGTATTAATTCCAGCCCTATGATCCCATGCAGTTTTAATAAGATTCACAGTTACTAACTGGAGATGACCAAACTGGAGATGACCATACTATTCACAGCAGTTTCTTCAGAAAGTTTCATTTCCTTCTTTCACTTTAGGAAAATGAGATATTTATCATTTCCTTGTAAGTACTTGTCACATGAAAATAACTTCCCACTGTCTTCCTTTCACGATGTCTATTTGTAGAGATAACAGCATGTTTAACCAATTCCTGCCAAAAAATCACTTATGTTTGAGTTTCATGCTACATTTAAGGCCAGGGTAAGATAAATGTTTAGAGTGTAAAAATACACAGGTAAGCATTTTTAAAACCATGGTCATCCTACCAGGTTGTTTTGCCTGACTCAATGTATATCATCCTTAAAGCCAGCATTTAGATTGAAATACTTAATTATATGTGTACACTTTGCATAATGAGTCTACAATATTCCCTTTAAGCAAAGCTTAATATAAAATTTACACAACTCTCTTGCCAGCCTGGAAATTAAGCAGAATTGATTAATTGATTTCAATACTGTTAAAAATCATATTTTGCTCTAATTCTCTAAATAAGGTAAATTTTGGGGAATTCTGCTGCTTGACTGACCTTTTTCATTTTAATGGTTTTCAGAGTAGACTTCTACATTTTAAACTGATTGAAATTGGTTTTACTTCTAGTAAATGATTAAATAAAAAAACCCAGAAAGTCATCTGAATGCATTTTTCACACACCCACAAGAAACTTCCTAACAGAAGATATATGGTTCTGTTTTGCATACAAAACTTTTCCCAGAGTTCTGTTGCCAACTTTGTTTAATTATCACTTGGCAGTGATAGATCCCAGCTGTTACATGCCTGCACAACACATGCATTGAACTATTCAGCATATACAGACCTTATATTATTTTTGTTAGGCAAATGAACAAGAGAATTTGCAAATATTAAAAAAAGGTAATTTTATAAGTAATTTTACCAGAAAATGTGAATTGACTAACCCTCAAGAATCATTTTAATTGCCTCATCAAGAAAAAAATATCAAAATACTTAATTGAAACCAGATCATATTAAAACTTGGAGCTGTAACGAAAATAGACTTCCATGGCAGCCTGATTGGTGTTATGAGAAAGCTGGTAGTGTTACTGGTTGTATTGTATATGTGACTTGCATAAAGCATATATCATTTCTCAGCATTATTAATTCAACATCTTTCACTAATACACCATTCAAAATGAGTTGAAAATGAATCTATGGACTATTGAAAAGGTTTTAGCTTCCTTCTTCACTAAACAAATTCCCAGAGTTTATTTTGTTTCTGAGGACTCCCTAGCTTCAGCCAGCTTCAGGATTTTATCAACCTGATCTAAATTCCAGTCTTCTGCTTTGCTGTGCATTGTGCTGTTAGTAGACAAGCAGGCTGGATACCTTAGAAATCTCTGTTAAGGAGTTCCCCAACGATGTGTATTACACACAGCACTGTTGTTAAGGGGGTATTTATGGGCTTCTAAGTCAATAACTGAATCCAGGCTCCATATGCCAAATATAACCCTGCACCAGCTGGTTGAAAAGCTGTTTCTCTCCCTCTCAGGGAGAGCTCTGGGTAAAATATTCATGACTTGAAAGGAGGCCTTGGAAATTATTGCTTTTATAAATGGAAAGAAAAATTAATTCTATGCTTAAAGGATAAAATAAACCCTGTAACTTTATGTTCTCCTTTTACCCATACTAGCTCAATTCAAATAGTCATTCTGCAGTTTTATGCTAGTCATGTCACTTGTCTAGAAACAACTTTCTTTTTCCTCCTAATTTGTGAAGTAAACACCTGTGTGGAATTCAAGTATTTTGACCAGAGTAGAAAAAGCCAGTATTAGGTATACGTGAATGTCTAAAGGCTCATGCAGTATTCAGATCTGCAGACACTTCATTAGTAATGTTTATTCTACTAGACCACTAACAACCTGGAGGATGAAAGAGTAATGTGATCTCAGTTGCTCAAACAGCAACACATCAGCCAGCACCAAACATTATTCCACAAAGAGGCAGTTCTGTTTGTGTTCAACATGCTTGTTGTGTGTCAGATGCTAAGATGTGTTGCTTATCTGACCAGTGAAAACATGAGGTCACTGGAAGGTTTTCATTTATTTTAATGCTTCCTTTTCCTGTTTGCTGTTTAGAAGAGCACCTCATTACATTATTAGAACATAGGAAGTGAATAAAAGATTTGATAGTCCATCTATAGCCAGAAATACTGCAAGGTCAGATTATATAGGAATTGTGGGTGAAGGGAGGAGAAGGGAAGGGAAAAGCAGGGAAGACAAGGCAATGCAAGGCAATTCAGTTAACCTTAATTGAAGAAAATAACTTTAAACACCAAAGAATGAGATAAGAGCACCCACAAGTTGGTTTTGGTTTTTGGTTTGGGGTTTTTTTGTTTGTTTTTTTTTTTTTTGGTGGGTATTTGTTTTCCTTATATTTTGGGTTTGGGGTTTTTTTTTTTTTTTTTTTTGTTAAAAAAAACCCCACAAACACACAAGAGAAAAATAATTATTTGGGGACAAAATAGTTTTAGTTCTGAAAACTGTTGATTCTCCGTTTGTGTTACATATGTGGGTTTTTTTTGTCAGGAGTTGCAGAAAGTCCCCTCTATTCTCTTTTAAGAGCTACCAAATATATTTTCACTAACTAGTCTCAGCAAAACAAAAATAATTGAAAACTTCAAGAGGTCCAATTTTTATGTAAATTCAGAATTTTCTCAACCCCCAAATGTAAATTGTATGCTCCAAGTAGATATTAAAAAAAACAGTTGTTCTGGTGTGTTAAAACATCATCAGAGATGTGCATGCACTAAAAACAAAGCAACAAATGCAATGTTACATATGCAGGTAATCTCTCAGTATTTATCCGTCAATGAATGCTTTTCTTGCACTCTCTGAGGGCCTAGTTATTGAGAGAGTTTGGAAGCTTTGATCTGAGCTCTAAGCATCACTATTTATGTACCTCATTTCACTTAGTTGCACACAACACAGTTATGTATCAATGTTAAATTATACTTATTTCTATTGTGGACCTTTGAGCTAAAGCCTTAGACATGTTTTAAACTATAAAACTATATAGGGCTCAGTTTGCTTACTTTTGGATATAAAGCACTCTATGACAGAAATGGTATCCTTAAATAAGTGCAAATATCACAAAACTTCCTTTTACCTTTGTGAGGCAATGCTTTGACTTCAGGGGGAATAGCAATGCTGTGGTCCAACCAAGCTTCATAGCTGGCAGGTCTGAGGCACTGGTAGTAAGCAACTGTGGGCAGTAACTTCTTCAGCTGGCATAGATGTAACTGGAAGAGGATATATGCTGATAGCCTTGCTCATCTGAAATCGCATAGGGGTATCTCAAGGAGCCAAAATGGTAGAATTTGGCCAGAGGAAAGGATGCAAGCTTCCTGGAAGCTCACATAGCACCATTATTGAGATAAAATGCTCTTGCCAAACGAAACTTCAGTCTAAATTAGAAATGAAGGAAAATGGGTGGATGTGGCAAAAAGAGAGGGAGGCACAAAACAACAATGAACAAACAATGAATTAACACAGTAAACAGTGGCTGCAAGCTAACTACTATGCAGTGTTCTCAGAAAAGCATTTACTCTAGGATTCAAATTTTCATTGCAGATCTGAATTTCTTAGATGCCATGCTGCATCCATAATTAATTGCAGATGCAGTCTCTATTATTTATATATTTGTCTGTACTCATAGTAGCTTTGTCCTTGTGATACAAGTTGGGGGTACAATAAAAGATGAGTAATTAGCTGAAATGTTAAAGATAATAGGGTTGCATGAAGTACTCTTAAAAATCAGACTAATCTCTCTACAAGAAATATGATTCAATGTGCCAGATGAGAACCAATGTGATTGCCAAGGATCATTAGCTCCAACCTTGCTGAATCTATGTGACCCACACTATGGAAATGGAGTCTTGACAATTATTAACTGAGTCTTGTCTCTGCATCACTTAACACTAGCAGTGATGTTATGCTCTTTTGGGATAGTATAGCATTGCCTCAGTAAGCTTTCAAGTAAAAGTCTGGCAGCTTTGGTAAAAAGAGCGGGTATTATTTGAATCCCTTCTTTATGATCAAAAGTAATTGCAGTTTTATTGCATGCTTCTGGAGTGATAGAATGTTCTCTTTGTGAGCCTTTGAGTCGAAGTCTGCCAGGCTGAAATTATTATAGCCAAAACAAAGCATATTGTCTGAGAAAGTTGGAATTTCACACACTAAGACACTTCCAACCGATATGTCAGTTAAATTACTATAAGATCTCACAAGGGATGAATCCATGCAGCATGTTATGCTCCCAGTTAACCTCATGTCAGGCATTTCTGCTAAACAATTGGCATCTATATGTCACTAGGAATAAACAAACAAAATAATCCATACTTTTTACAATAGCATTTGACTCTACTCATTTGGATTTGGAAGTGTTTCAAAAGTGTATTTTTAAATATCAGTACCTTTCACACAGAACCAATTGCTTAATAATGTTCTCAAAAAAAGCCAAACCCAAAATAAAGTTCCCAGGCTTCATTCAGGAAACTTAAAGTTCCTGTCCTGAAAAGTAGCCTTTGGGTAAGACGTAAAATGCATTGTCTCCAGACAATGGCCATTGATCTTAGAAAGCGATTAATTTGAAAACTTATTACAAAAGAGTTAGGAAAAAAATGGATCTTGGATCATGGAGAAGACTGAAAAGAAACAGATCTTGAAGTGATTTTTACCCAAAGTTCACTTTAGCATGTTGTGGTTTTAAATATTATGAAGTTCAGGCTCATCACAAAAATTAACTGAAACAGTAGCTGCTGAAATTGTAAATTTGTGTCTATTTTCTTTTTTGTTCCTGCTTTTATAATTTTTTCATTCATTTGCCTTGGAGAACCTAAAAAAAAAAAATATATATATATATGAAAACAATAAATACAAATAATAAATAAGAGACAAAGCAAGGATTTTCAAAGGAAATTAGTAGAAGTTGTATGTGAATTCCCATGAGCACATATATAGAAAAGAAAGCAATTAAATGCCATTTTTTTTTTTAATAAAAAGTACTTTTTAAAATAAAAAAGGAAGAGAATTATGAAACTTCAAAGTTGCTTCACAATTATTTGACATTATGCTAATAAAAGAGTAGGTCCAATGATGATCTAAGTGTATTATATCTCCATCTACTCTACAGGGCAGAAATACAGAGAAAAGAAATGCAAGTCAAGAATGAAACAATGAGAACTGGTATGGTTTACTTCTATGAAAACTGTAAACTCAAGAATGACCTCATTTATCCAAGGAAATCCAAGGGTTTGTTAGTTTTGTTGCTTGAAGATAGAACTATTTCAAAGGAAAATCTTGCTGAAATAAGAAATAGTAACTTTGATATTCAAATGGAAAATCTAGTTTACAGGAAAACTAATGGTGAGTGTGAGTGAAACATTGTGGTATAAATTTGTAAAATAACAGCTCTGAAAATCTTACATACTTCTAGTGAAAAACTAAATGCATCTATACGCAGACAAATCTAGGGTAAAAGAATAGGTCCACAATTCTTCCCTAGCAGCATTTCTAGGCAAAACCAGTAAGGTCAGAATAGAAAGAAAAAAAAACAAAAAACAACAAAACCCAAGACCAAAACCAAAACCAATCCCAAAACAACAACAACAACAACAACAACAAAACCAAAACAAAAGAAAACAGAAGAAGAAAAAAAAAAAGACAATCAAAATGACTAAAAAGAAAAGAAAAATAAAGATTACATATTATATTTTAAAAGTCCAGAGAGTTAAACTTTTATTATTTTAAGTTGATGTCAATAACTAGTGGTCACTTAGTCAGTGGTCAATAAATAGCAGAGAACTGAATTTCTGAGGTCAGTAACTAGCAGCACACACCAGGGGAAAGTAGTGGGTCCAGTTCTGTTTAACTTCATTAATCACCTGTAGGCCTCCAGGCTGGAAAGCAGCTTTGCAGAAAAGGACCTTTTGAGCACAAAATAAAGCACGGGAAGTTCCCTCTGAACGTAAGGAAACATTTTTTCACTGTGAGACTGACAGAGCCCTGGCACAGGTTACCGAGTTTTTGGAGGTTGTGGTGTCTCCTTCCTTAGAGATGTTCAAAAGTTTTCTGGACATGGTCCTGGGGAATTGGCTCTAGGCAGTCCTGTGTGAGCAGAGGGCTTGGACTAGATCGCTTCCAGAGGTCCCTTTCCACCTTATATTATTTATATAAATAAATAAAATATACTATTATAAATATACTTTATAAGATGATTAATTACTTGATGTGATTTTTGGAAATTATTTAAGTTGGTGCTAAATTTTAATGGTGTATTTAGATTTACAATATATTTGAAAATTGGCAGCATTTTGAAGACACCTTCATATTTGTATTCTGAATGTTCCTTCTGAAAAAGAAGTTTGTTTTGAAGAAATTCTTTTTAACTGTCATATTAAAAATGTTATGTTACAGGCTGATGTAGAAAATTTAAACCGCAAATTCAAGGGTCATCTGCTGTATTGAGGGAGAACAATCACTATTCAGTCTTCCCTTTTGTAAGAAACCAAAATGCCACTTTCAGTACTTACGGAGTATTATAAACACACAAAACCAAATGTGAGATTGGAAGATTTGTAGAAGTCAGCAGTAGGAGCATTATCCAAGAAAACAGTCAGACACATTACATCAGAGCACAGAGATAATGCAACCTAAGGCTTAAACCCACAAAGATAAATTACAGGATATGGTGACTGGTGCCATAATAATGTTTTGTTTCTTATATTTACTTTCTTGTGTCAAAAGAAGGGATACAAATCTCTGTGGTGGTTTGACCCCAGCTGGCAGGTAAGCTCCCATGCAGTAGCACACTCACTCCCTTATAGCTGGATGGGGGAAAGAATCGGAAGGGAAAAAGGGAGGAAACTTGTGGGTCAAGATAAAGACAATTTAATAACTGAAGGGGAAAAAAAAAAAAAAAAAAGGGTGGGGGGAGAATTAGACACAGAAGAAATAACTTCCTACTAGATGAGTGATGCCCAGCTAGTCCCTGAGTAGCTAACTTGGACCCCACCCTCCTGCCCCCCCTGCCAGTTTTATCAGTTTTACTTCTGAACAGAATATCATAAGGTACAGAATATCCCTTTGGTGAATTCAAGTTGGTTGTACTAGCTGTGTCCCCTCCTAGCTTCCTGCCCACCCCTGCCCTACTTGCTAGTGGAACAGAGTGAAAAACAGAATGTTGTGATGTTGTGCAAACGCCATTCAGCAGCAGCTAAAAACATGGGTGTCTTACTGTTTTGGTCACAAAAACGAAACATAACACCACATGATCTCCTATGGAAAAAACTAACTCTATCCCAGCCAAACTGGGAGTGTTATTCTGTCTGGTACACTTATTGTAGCAATCAATAAGTAGAGACATCCTTCACCTCAAGTGATGGAAAAGGGGGGGGAAGAGGGAAAGGGAAGGAGGAAGAGGAAGAGGAAGAGGAAGAGGAAGAGGAAGAGGAAGAGGAAGAGGAAGAGGGAAAAATAAAAAAAAAAAAAGAAAACTCCTTGTTGGAAGCAGAAAAGAGTAGTAAAGCTATAAATACTTGGTGCCCAGAGCAGACACAAAAACTGGGTGAAGATCCAGCACCAAGGAGGAATGAGAAGCAGGGTGGAGGCTGTGCAGTCCTGTTCTTCTACTTGCCATGAGACGTGTTTTGTGCAATGGCTAACAGTACAACCACAAGGAATAAGAAATGTTTTGTGCTATAACCATGAGGAATGATGGCTTGGCCACAGTTCCATCCACTCACTTTGTACAATAGAGATATAAATATTATCCTGATTTTGTACCTAAATTAGGGATGAGTATTCAACACTAAATCATAGGGACAGATCAATGGGTTTGTCCTCCCTGCCCCCTGCAAAAGGGACACATTTGGTAAGATTTGCGACCTCAGCCACGTTGAGTGCTTACCCTGGAAATCAATCTTGTGATTGCAATCCTGTCTTTAAAACTATATAGCTATACTGCTGTTTAGTGTGTTTATCACTGGCAATCTTAAAGAATCTGTATAAATTACAGAAAAAATGAACTGTGCTATTTGTGCACCTGACTAATTCTGTTGAATGCAGCCAGACCCACAGCAAATAGGCTGTTATTGCATCCAGTGTCAGGCATATAGGTATGGCAATAATTCGTCTCACTGCATGCAGCAGTCCTTCAGTATACCACAGTGAGCAATACAAGAACCAGCTACAAACCTTAAAATTATGATAGAAGATGTTTAAATTGCCATGAAATTACACTGACCCATTCCATAGGTTGTTCCACTTTCGCATAACTTTAGAAGTCTCTTTGTGAAAACATTTAATGGTCTTTATAAAAAATTAGGGTAACAAGTTCGTTATAGTAAAGTGGAAAGATGTCCTGTTAATGTTCATAATTTGCAGTTTTATTCTCTGAGGCCAATTTCTGTCTTTGGCTTTCTCTGCTGAATTCAGGCACATAGTTTACTTTTCTTTTCTTAATTTTGCTAACTCCAGTCTTGGTCCTGCTTTATGTCTGTCTTGGTTGCTTAAAACCAGAGTCCTCTAAACACACTGATTAACTCTGTTATCATAAACACTCCTGCTGATTTCAAGCCTCTATTTAGGATAAAAGAGCAAAGATTCAATTTGGAAATGTGAAGAAGGTCCACGATAAAGTTTAACAGTGGTAGCTGAAGTATGTGAGAAAAGAAAGACAAAGGCATGAGACCAACAATGAAACGGTAAACCATAGACTTAGGTTATCATCATCATCATATGAAAGAATGGTGCTATTTGCATTTCTAGAAAATTCGTGAATCTGGCTCCATGATGTTGTTTATGGTACTTGAGCTAATGAGTTTTGATAGTATCAGTGTTGTTGTAAGCATCTTAAGTGGTTCATTTGCTAACTATAGAAGTTTAGTTTATATAGTGCCACATTCTTGTTACTAAATTATTACAGGCGAAATCTGATAAAATTGAAGTGTTGAGAATTTAGCTTATATTTTCACAGATTAAATGTCATTAATCCACAGCTAGTGATGGAAAGATAGATTTCTTGGGCAATATTTTCTGCAAATATATTGAATGATAGACCTGGCTGCTGCAGTATATAAACCTGGTCATATGGTGTTAAGTAGCTGTCCACTTGTATTTAAGTGTGCTCTATGCTGTCCAGATAAACTCTCCAAATCTTGAAAATCTTCCCAAAGATATGAGGTAAGGACACAGATTGTCCTTTGCATTTTCTTCACAGATACATACCAGATGCCCTCAGTCAGGAACAAGAACTATTAGAAAGCTATTAGAAAAGAGGGTGAATGTCTCCGAATAGTGCATAGCGTGTCTGATGAGGAAAATTATCTACACAATACTGATTCAAACTCTCTTCAGTACATGCCCGGACAAGGTATAAATTGTCAAGGAGCTAGAAGATTAATTTATTGTATATCTTTTTCAAGCCTCTATAAAGAACTTTTAATAGGAACAAGTTAGTGTAGCAGCATCCCCCCTCATGTGTCCCACCTGGATATGAGAGGTTTGGTAATCAGAGACTCCAGGTCCACGGTCAAAATTCAAATCTTCTGTGGAACAAAAAAGCGAAAACTTACTGAAGAATCTGGGCATAACTCATTCTTAACTGACAATGCCTGTCTCTGACAACCATATTTATCTGGTCCTACACTCTCTCCACGAAGAAAGAAAATTATTGACCTGTTCTGGTCAAAAGTAGTTTCTAATTAAAAATTTGAGATAGTCATTATTTTAAGTAATCTTACACTAACCAAAGCAGTTGTGGGCAAATGATAAAGCACAGTGTAAACACACTGGGTAAAATGAATATGTTGTTATATCCAAAGGTCTGCATCAAACTTGATATCGCTTCCCACTAGACAGACTATCAGATCCCACTAGACACCATGCTGCTTTAAACATTTGCCTTTTTTAGTCTTACCTGAAAGATTGAAGATTGAAAGCACTATCCTGTATTTATCTTGCTTTTCTGTAGATGTTTACCTTATTTGTTGCAAAACCTAAGTCCAAAAACCCCAGGATATTCCAAAGAAAATTTACATCCCTCACAGCTGTTGTCATATAGGAATTAGTCATAAAATTTTTTATTATTTTTTCTCTATATTATTCCAGATAAGTGTCCTGTCTATCACTAAAAGGTCATTGGTTACTTGTAGTGTTTCTTTGTTGGTGATGGAGTTGTCTTTTATTTATTTATTTGTTTATTATTGCTTTAAAGAAGAAAGAAATATTTTCATGTGTCCTTATTCCTTAAGGATCCAAGAATTGTCTTGATAGTTTGTGATTCATGTTGCAATCTGAATAGTCTGAGAAGCCTCAAAATATAGTTGTAAATAGGATAGATTAAAGTAATTTATGCTTTTCTGATGCTACGCATTCCAAAATTAAGCAATGTTCAGGGTTTTTTATATGTAAAAGATTCCCCAGTATGCAGATCTCTTCTGCCAAACACTGCTCCTTCTCGTATGTATTTGTCATGTACCGATCCTTGGGAGAGGCAAGAAAAAAGGCATTCCCCCAAACCATTTTGAATTGAGGAAGCCCTTGTAGTTTCAACTTATCGTCACTTTTCCTGAAGATGGTCTCATCATCTATTGCCAAGTAGTAGCTACACAGGTTCTTGTTCCTGACTGAGGGCATCTGGTATGTATCTGTGAAGAAAATGCAAAGGACAATCTGTGTCCTTACCTCATATCTTTGGGAAGATTTTCAAGATTTGGAGAGTTTATCTGGACAGCATAGAGCACACTTAAATACAAGTGGACAGCTACTTAACACCATATGACCAGGTTTATATACTGCAACAGCCAGGTCTATCAAACTTCAAAAAAATGAAACATATGGTCCCACCATTCCTTTCTGTACATACACACATATCACATGAATGATGATATGGCAATTGGTTTCCTGAATTTTTTTTTTCCTTTTTTTCACAGCTATTTTCCATAAGGCTCTTTTGGGTGTCTGTTTTTGCTTTGCTTAGTGTTAGAGTGTATTCTTTTCCCTTGTAATGAAATATAAAAACTCATTTCTTCTCCTTACATTTCCATATCTGTCATATTTTTTCATTATTTCTTTTTAACAATGTCTAATCCATAATATCTATGAAAATAGTACTTATACTATGACAATAGTATCTTATGAAAATAGAAAAAAAAAAATCTATCTTCAGTGCTTCTGACTGACATATTTAAAACTACAACCACAGTAGAGATGTTGTCTGCAACTTCCTCAACCCCAAAGTAGAAACTATCCTATCACAGATTAAATCAAAAGTTAAACAGTAACCAACTGCCAACAAATCTGTCCCTGCCATAACCCTTCCAATAATTGTTTGAAAAAGAGATGCATAATTGCTTTTTTAAAATTGGAACTGGAAAGAGGCTGAGAACTATTTGCTTAAATACCTTAAATTGTGTACTACTTAACCTGTGAAAAGACATAATTATTTTACTGTTGCCCTTTTTTTCTTTACTTATTCTCTTCTTGCTGTTGCTATTTCTGTAAACGCACTTGTATATTTCCTTTTAAGAATAGGCTGTAATGTTGCAAAACAATAAAACCAGATGTGTCCTACTATATAGTATGTATTTCATAAACTAAGAAGGGCCCAGGCACTATAGCACGAGTTTATAGCAAGTATAAACTCAACTAAGGAAGCATCACAAACAAACTGCTACAGATATCTTCATTTTTAAGAGGGATATATTTCAAGATACATCTTCTGTAGCTCAGCATTTTGAGACAACTTGGATTCTCTGCATTTTCTAGTTTTTCTTTCACATGTTTTCTATGGGATTTCTAACTACTTTGTTAGTCATTTGTCCGCTGTATATTTTCTCAGCATGTTGCCAGTCACTCTGGCTCACTAAAGTCCTCATAGTATATAATTTTTTACTTTCACAGATTTTTTTCCACATTCCAGAATTTCAGCTCCATCATGACCATTTCTGTTAGAAAGAGGTGATGCTATTACAAGGCACCCTCTGGGTGTTAGCCTGTTGAAGTTTGGCAGAGCACTCCAGTGTGGCCCCAACAGCACTGGGGAAAAAAACATGCCTGACTTTACTGACTGTAGAAGTCTGACATGAACAGGTTCAAAATAAGCAAGGGTTTATAGTCCTGTACAAAACTGCAGTGATCAAGACCAGGGTTGATCTCCTGATCGTATGACCTGGTATCCCTTATCCTTTTTCACTCTTTTTTCTTTCCCAGATTCTTCATATTTACTAACATCATCATTTGCCAAATAAATAATCCATCCTATTTATTTTTACCTCTTCAGCTGACTTGATACCTTTTTTTTGGAACTTACAGTTGCCTTAGTGTTCTCCACCTAGCTAGTGGCCTGCTAAGGTCTTTCCCCTTTTCCTGTAAAATCACACCATTAGCTTGTTAGTGTAACTAGGTGACTAAAGTTAGCTGTCTGTTGGGACTTTACCTTTTCTGTGATATCCAGAGCATCTGGGAGCTTCTTATGCTTCTATCTTGCTGGGGTAGCCGTAGAGTAGGCCTTTTTTTTTTTTTTAGAGCTGTGACAAAGTCTGTGATACTGTGTTCTGCTGTCTTCCACAGCCTGCAGCAGCTACTGAACAATTTTCCTATAGTTTTGCCCACTCATGGCACCACTGGTCTTTTTTGTGAACAGAATGTTCTATGTTAATTTCTGTAAAAGAGCATGTGAGGTTTAAAATAAAATTTTATAACTAGACATAGCAAAAACCACACAGAAGTCACAGTCAGTTTCTCAGAGGAGGCAAGTGATTTTCAGTGTCATCTCATCTCTTTCTCACAGTTCTGCTTCCCACCAGAATTGTCTGAGATAAAATGTCTGCAATGCTTCAGTCCATTCAGATATATTCCCAAAGAAAGTCAGTCTTTCTGTGTGTTTAATGTTAATTCACATTATTTTTGCCAAGGGTAGAGTAGATTGTAACTTAGAGCGGGGCTCTTTTGTTGAAGGGTTACTCTGCTCAGAGATCACAGCTATGGCTCTTTTGTTTTTTGGAAGTTAAGAACAAGGTAGAGAAGAGCACACAATGGAGAAAAAACAAACAAATAAACCCCATTTTCTCAGGCTGTTGGTGTTAAGCTTGATAATTACCTCACATCACTGAAGCAAGCTGTGCAGCTGTCTTAAATGCTAACAATGACAGGAACACCAGGAAGGTCAATGAGAAATTATTCCTCTGTAACATCAGTATCTGTCTCTCGGACAGCTAGAAGAGCTCTTGAAGGAAATGTTAACTTGGTACTTCAGCAGTGTGGCTGTACAGCTTCCTGATTTACACTACTTCAGTTGCTGTGGCTTGAAGGAGGGCCAGTTCATGTGTCTTTGCAGCTACTTGTATAGAAATAATCTTAAAATATTTTTCAGGGAACAGTCAATTAAGAAAATGATATGTATATTACAAAATTTTCTTTGCTAATCACTAGTCCGCAGTGATTTATTCTCTGGGTGAAAAAAAATACGTTAAGAACAGAAAATAAATGAGAAACTGTTTTAAAAAGATATATACACATAAAATATATAAACACAGTAATTGTGGTGTTCACAAAAACTGGTAATAAACATTCATGGCAAAGTTAATATAACGGAGAGGAAAGAGATTGCTGTAAATTATAGTGAATTTAGCTGAAGATATCATTATGTATTTTATACCTTAAATCAAGCCAGAGGAAAAGTTTTAGAAATTGTAAGGAAAATTATGATCAGCAGTTTCTTGAAAGACAATACAAATCATCTATGAGGTACTAGTGACTGCACAAAGTTAACTCTATTGAACTGTTCACATGACCATATGAGAAAATAAAATACGAAAAACTCATGTCCAAATAGTATTTGGGAGTGTGGGAAGGGATGATATTTTCTTCTGGGATTTTATAAGAACACAAGAAAGAACTAATTAATAAGTGAAACCCTTGTCTGTTCTTCCAAAAAATAGCATTTTGTGTTTTTTTTTTTAACTATAGTTCTTTTTTGCAATTAGTTTTTTGTAGTATCCATGAAAAAACAACTTTTAACAGATTAACAATTCATCTATAGTAATGGCACAATAGAAGAACAGGCCAGGGAGGTTTTAGGGAACACAGAGTTACTAATCTCTTCAGTTAGAATATGTCAAGGTACTTAAGTACAAGAAGTAATCGGTCTGTATCCTCCACAGCACCATGAGTAGGCAGGAGGCCCCCTCAGACAGTCCTAACATAATCGTTCTTAGATTAGTGTTTCACACAACACTTAAATCTTTGTCAAAACTGGTAGCGTGGTATTTATATGGCAGTTTCTGGAAGTGTCACTGTGTCTTATCCTGAGCTACAAAATCAGATGATGGTGTCCGCAGAGGGATGGAGACCATCGATATCATCCCGATAGGGCTTCTACTCTTCTGTCAGTTGCAAGGTTTGCTAGCAATATTTGCTGCTGACCATTAGCTTAGACCAGTAAGTACAAATGTTTTTCATTTTAAAGAGTCTGGGACGACTGTTCTTTTAGGATTAAGCAATGTGTCTACATTTTCCAGTGTAGTCAAGATTTAACCAAATTTGACTTTAGTATTTTCCAACTAAATACCAAGAAGTAGCCCCACACTACCCAGTGACCAGCTAAGTTACAATGTGAGACTTCCTTACAGTTTGCTAAGACAGTTATCTCTTCTGATTTTTACAGCAATGTTGTGCTACTTTGAGATTCTCCTATTACGACTTGAGATTATCCTTCCAGGCAAACAAATTCAGCAGTCTTCACACTAAATACATTACATGCCAGCTAAGATGGTTTCATGGTTTCAGCTGGGATGGTGTTGACTTTCTTGCTAGCAGTTGGTGTAATGTTATGGTTTGGACTTTGGATGAAAATAGTGTTGGTAGCGCACTAATGTTTTTGGTTGTTGCAAAGCAGTCAAGGTCTTTTCTGTTCTTCATACTGCCCTGTCAGCTAGTAGGCTGGGAGGGCACAAAAAGTTGGGAGGAGACACAGCTAGTACAGCTGACCCCAAGTGACCATAGGAGTATTCTATTCTATATGATGTCATGCTCAGTATATAAAGCTGGGGGAAGAAGAAGCAAGGGGGGACATTCAGAGTTATGGCATTTGTTTTCCCAAGTAACCACTATACATGATGGAGCCCTGGTCTCCTGGAAATGGCTGAACACCTGCCTGCTGATCAGAAGCAGTAAATTGTTTTGCTTTTTTTGCATGTGTGTCTTTTACTTTACCTATTAAACTGTCTTTATCTTAGCCTACGAGTGTTTTCTTACTTTTACTCTTCTGATTCTCTCCCCCATCCCAGCTGGAGTGAGTGAGTGAGTGGCTAGTGGTCCTAGTTGCTGGCTGGGGTTAAACCATGACAGGTGGGTGAGAGGTCAACAGATTTTTAACCCAGGTGAACTCCTCCTTCCTTCCTTCCACCAAGAACGCAACACTACATTAAATACTTACAATAATAATCTAAACCAGTGTGCTTGTGTCTTTACCAGGCCAGCAAGAGGATGCCCAGGCTAGACAAGTACAGCCAGACTGCATTTCTCCAGTTAAACTGATTGAGAGTGAAGACCAGCATTACTATTTCCTTATAGCTTATCATCTGGGTTACCCTTAATTTCTGCTTCATGTTCTGTAACTGCTGACTCAGGATCACCGTAGTGAACTACAGTGCAAATCTGGCTGCTGGTATGCTGAAAGGCTGACATAATATTGCATATATATTTTATGTTTACTGATAGAATACATTTTGACTATTTCAGTAGACTTGATTTGTAGTCGACCTTAATAAATGCTCCGACATTTTCTATCCATTCACAGTCATAGAGGAATTGTGTGTACTGGGAGGTAACTGCATGTCTCAATAAATAACCTTATAAAAGTTAAAAGTCAGCATTTGCTGTAGTGGCTAAAATAAAATCTTGCTCGTGTCGTGCTGCAGTATTGTAAGGTTAACTGCATTCTTTCCAGTGTGGAGCTAAAATTAGACTGTTAGTTTTACATTGGCAGAAGAGCTGAGCAATCTATGGATAACTTTAAGGCATTTTACACAGTCTACTGGCTGCAGTACATACTGGAGTCAGAGTTTATTCGAGAACTGGCATGTTGTTTTTCTGAAGCATTCCATTTCATGGGTGGCAGATCACATTGCAATGTGTCGGTTATGACACTTCACCATCTTGCATTTTGATATGTCAGCATATGGTAGAAAGCTGCATTTCATCACATGAATTGTTGTAATGTATTCTGAAACATAGCATGAAGGAAAGCTTACTGGCAGATCACTTACCCATTAAGTGCTTGTATCTGATCTGTAATCAAACAGGAAGACAACAGCAGACAGTACCATGGTTCATCAAGTTGTATAATTATTTCTGAATAGCTAGGCACACCTCTGGAATCAATGAAGTATTTCCCTTTTCTTTCCTTGACTTTCATTTATGACTATGAATATCAAAAGTGACAGCTGATGGCATAAATATTTCTGTTTATATTGCTTATAGTATTAGTATAATTAGAAGCATCATTCATAATAACCAGGCACAGCATGCAGCAGTGACACTCCTGCCCTTAAGCAACACTAGTGAAGAAGCAAAAAACCCCATGAAGAACACTCTTTTCAAAGGTGGCTGAAAGCAGTTGCTTACATCTATGTATGTCTGCAGGTTTCTGGAACAGAATCCTTTACAATATGTTAGTATCAAATATTGTAAACAACTCCACAACTATATTTCATGACTGCTGTGTTTCCTAACATCAATGTCATTTATAGTTATTTACATATAGGTACTAATACTTGTATACATATGTGTATGGTATATGTAGGTATTTAATATAGTATACCATAATATAAATTACATTTATAACATTCACGTGTCTTTTGGGTTGGTTTGGTAATGATCTGTAATTGACAGTGCTAGCTGAAGACGAGATTATTATTTATTTTTTTTGCTCTTCATCAGGTAATTGAGTAATTATCCCACAGGTGGTCCAGTTTAAGTGAATCCAATTACTTCGGAAAGAAAGCAGCCACAAAACCCTGGTGAGCATAAGGGTAGGTACACAATGCAGTCACACATGAGTATCTGATTAATACTATTTTCAGAAGCCCTGCTAATCGCTTATATTATTAGAACACACAGGTTACATTGGAACTCCTTAGTAATCATAAACCTCTCTGGTTAGGAGCTCAAGAACTGAGCAGACGCAAATGAAAATGGATGAAAGAAAAAGAGAAAAGAAAAAAGGAAAAGAATAGTAGTACTGTCCTCATTTTACACATTAGATATGTGGCAAAGAAAGGACTTCACTTTAGGTCTTCTGAACCTTGTTCTCAAAAATACACTTTCTTCTACTGGGAGAGAAGATTGCATGTCTTTATGCAACCAGTTTACATCCAGTGTAAGCTGGCACCCACAGAATGTCATTAAGAGCTGTTAATTCCTTAGTGGACTATGTTAAATGACTTGATGGAGAGTTCTTTGTAGGCACATGTCCACAAAACAAAAGCATCATTATTAGCTCTATTTGGCACCCTTTTTCTTGTCAGGCTTAGACCAGGATTTGGCTGAACTTTTGAATTCTTCTCTGAAAAGGAATTACTGATACTAAGTTATCTGGAAAGGGAGGTAGTGGTGGGGTGGTGATTCTCATTGTTGGTGAGTGTTGTACCTGTTCTGCTGCAGCCCACTGGAGTGTTGAGCTAGTGCTTTCTGTCAGCTCTGAAACCGCTAGAAAGAAACTGTTTTACAAGTAATGTTCTGCCGCTTAATGGCATTTAAAATGACGCTAAGTGGCACTCATACATGATGAAACTATGGAAAATTAACCTTCTGCAGGGTTGAGTTCTGCCACCTTTTGGCATGAAGTGTGAAAATACGAGGCATGAAATGTTTAGTTAAAAATGGATATTGTCAATGTATAAATAATTAACAACATCCTCTAGATTAATGACTGCTCATGCACCTGTTGCTTTCTGGCAGCTATCAGCAGAACATTATAACAGATTTGAAAGAAAGTATGCATTGTGTATTCTTTGACAAAATGTCACCAGTCCTAAAGTATAAAGCAAGCCAATAAATCTAATCTGCAAGGGTCATTTAGATTTTGATTAGATTGCAGACTGAGAAGTTTGGGGTTTTTTTAAAGCTTGAGAAAAAATAGCAATTGATTTCCCTTCTGTCCAAGCGTTCTGGTCTCTGGAGTCCCAGAAACACCAGCTGCCTGATGCCTATTTACACATGAGAATTAGTGAGCCAGAAAAAAAACCCAAACACCAAAACCCCTGAACTGTGCATCAAAGTTTCTCCCACTGGGATCCTAAAAGCTGATCAGCTGCAGGTGACAGTATGATAGGCAGGAAAAGAGTTAACCACTCTGTCAAGTCTCTCAAGAGGCAGAGGTCACTTTACCTTTGCAGCCAGGGCAAGAGATAATTAACATGCCAGTAAAGACTTAAGGGTCAATCTATGCCAATTTTATTTGTTCTCTAAGTTTATTTATTCCTTACTCAGTGTCTAAAAATGGAGAACTACGAAGCAGGCAAATTACAGGTATGGCATACTACTGCATTGTCCCTATATTATTGCAACTTTATGGCTTTTCTCAGTGGGCTGTAGAGTCACACATATTAATGAAAACATGTTATTCCTAAGGTAAATGTTATCCTAGATAAGATGTTACAAGAAACAGTCATATGTTTGTATAAATATTTTAAAATTTTATTATGCAGGTATCACTTCTGGCTGAGGTCCGGTTTGCCTTTCAAAGTAATCAACATGAAGTAAAAAAAACCACCAAGTTTGAACGGTAGAACTCCAGAGAACCATGGCCTTACTATATGATGTGGTGCCAGTAATTCAAAAAAAGAGAAGGGAGCAGGAAGGGGAAGAGGCAAATGAACAAGAACTGACTAAGAAAGACACCCGTTGATCCAAGTTATTTTTTGGGATCTCAGATTGCAGTGTCAGCATCTGTTATAGGCTTTTTTTTTAACATCTGAGCTGTGCCTGTGGATATGCTTAAGGTTGTAGTCATCCCTATTTTGCTACAGAATGCACTTCTGGGGAAGGAATAAAATTCAAGGACTCGGCTGCATCTGGGATCCTAGACATTTTGGGGAGGACAAATGACACTGAGTCATCGCAGTCATTGGACTGCAATATTGGAAGGGAAAGTGGCTTTCACTCACTTTACTAATATTGATGTAAAGAGATCTCAAGTGCTTAATCATGCTGCCATTAAGACATGAAATCCTAGGTGTTCTAAAAATTTCTATAGGGAAAACAAAAAATCTCTTGTTGTGTACATAAAATGTGACCTTACTACTGAAGAAAAGTTTCTCATTTTTCCTAACGCATATACATCCACAGATCTGAAAGAAGAAGCAATCCTGGTAATTATAGCTGTATTTGGGTGTTTGTTTATTTTGGGGGGTTTGTTTTTTTCTTTTTTTAAAAAAAAAAAAAAAAAAGAAAATACTTCTGTTTTCCTAAGGTCCTGACACAATTCACATTGATTGTTTTCTTCTTCGCTTCATACTCTCAGCTTCTGCAGTAAATACCTGTGTCATTATTCCCTTAAGCTTAGCCATGGATAACAAGGAGGATCAGACCTAGTGCTCCTAAAAAGTAGCTCTGGAATAGATGACCTTTGAGGTCGATCTGAACACTCCCCCTCATTTGCATGGAAGAAAATTTGTATTTATGATTAGGAATTGTGGGTACTGTGTTAAAATCCACAGAGTGAAATAAATGCAGGGTTTTCTTTCAGATTCCATTAACTTGGATAAAATGTTTATAGGAAAGTAAAATAAATAAATAAATAAATAGAACCAAACAAAACAAAACAAAAAAACCCCACCCAAAATGAAACAGAACAAAACCAAAACCCATAATGGCTGGCCAGAGAGCTCTTTATTCTGGGGCAAAATAATTTTATCTAATTAAGATTTCACATGTGAGAGTACAGCACAAAGACGTTTCAAAAGGTGTGTCTTCCAGCATAATGCATAGCTGTGCAAGGACATCTGAAATGTCTCAGGGTAAGTTAGCCCAGACACTAAAAACAGATTGTCTGTGTTAGAGCAGCACTTTACTCTGACTACTAGAGACACCTGGAGCACTTTTTGCACTGTTTTATTTTAGGCCGTATGGATATATGTAAGTTCCATTTTCAAAAAGGTCCTTCCTAGTCTAAGTCCTCTTGAAGTTTCTAACATTTTTATTTTTTTTAAACAGGACGTAGTGTCTAAACTGCAAGGCAGCTTGCACTTCTTTTTCTTATTCTTTTTCCCCAGTTATGCTAAACGTGTGTAATCCTTAAATCCTTATTTTAATGCAAAAAAAATAATGTAAAATTATTCTGGCACGTAACAGACAACTACCAAACTTATTGTGAAGAAAATGTAACTTAATAAGGAACAATTAATATACACCTGTTCGGTGTTTTCATTTCCAGCAGATCAGAAATGTTTCCTTTGAAAAGCCATATGGAATTAAAGCATAACTAAAGCACCTGAAGTCAACTAAAGCAAGAGCTCAGGAAATTAAGGAAGAGCAAGACACAGATTTAGCTTGATGTAACTCATGGTGAGTAATGCCAGACTGAGCAAGGGGCTGAGTCACAACAACCCATCTTGGGGGGAAATGTGTGATATGTACAAGAAAGACCTTGGAAGTCTTGGAAGTTTTGGTATTCGTTAAATCAAGGTAGACACTTGATTTGATGAATATTCTTACATGGGACAAATATTCTTTCTCAAGCTAGAACAAAAGAAGGTGATCTCTTTTATGACCTCTCACTGTCTTAATATCTGAGTATTTAGAATTTATGACTGTATTTTGTTAACTGAAAAAAGCAGTCTTTGGGTACAGAGTAGAATAGTGACATAGTGGTTGTATCAATGATATCTGTATGGATGGGTTGCACTGTAAAAGGACAGGCAATTTTCTTCCATCTCCCACTCTGGTTTGTACAGAAAGGTAAACATGCTTGCTTAAACTTCATAGGCAGGACAGTATGGGTCCTCGAGAATCTGTGAGTGTACTGAACCAAATCTTGACTTGGTTTACATTTTCCCATGGGACAACCTAAAAAGGAATAGAACTTTGTTTAGCATCATGTATAAACATCCTTTTAGCAAAAAGCATACTTAGTGGAAACTCTACTACTTTGGGATTGACATTTTCTGACTGAAAGATGGGAATATAGAAGAATGGAGGCAAGTGAGTAGCTGAAACTCAGATACTGTTAAATTTAACTCAGATATTATGTAACTCAAATTTGGTGAATTTCTTTTCAGAACAATAATGTAAGAACCTGCAACAACATCACTTCTAAAGCAACTTTGTTCCTTCCTAAAATTAAGGTAAAGTTAAACTAGATAGTGCTAGTTCTCCCAGTGCAATCAAAAGCCATATCCTGATGTTTCTTACTTGTCTCATGGATCACTGGGATAGATTTAACTGAACAGTAGTTCCATAATCTCATAGTTGTGAGTGCAGATTCATTCCATGAAGGCTTAGAAAAGGAAAAAATTACAAACCACATTTTAAAATATTATTTCAAAGTGTTGATTATAAAGACCCCATTGACATGCTCTCACAGCAAGCATGTAATTACCGTACCAAACACCAAAAAACCACACAGCATAATTTTAAAAATTAATAACAGCAACATTTGTGAAAATCAAATCTATGTAATAATAGCACTTGCTGTATGACCTCTGTAATTTACCAGCTGCATATTTCTGATGCTTTATTAAGTACTATTCTTTATATATATTTTAACTGACACACCTGGGCATGTACAAAAATTAGAAAAAAAAAAAAAAAAAAAAGAAAAAAAAAGAGAGAGACATGTTTAAACATACTTCCAAATACTCAAAAATTTGTCATATCTGCGCAACAAGTATTCACACAGGAAAACTTTGTTGAAATGTAAGTAAAGTTTAATGGGAATAAAAGTTTATGAAATTCAAGACAGAGTTCAGAAGTTTGGAATATCATGAATGGCTGCAGTTAGATATTTTAAGCCGAAAGATACCTGTATACCTGTATACCTGGACTTTCAAAAAGCATTCAATACTGTCCCCCATACAATTCTCATGGAAAAACTGGCTTCACACAGCCTGCATGAGCATACGATCTGCTGGATCAAGCCTGGCTGACTGGAAGGTCCCAAAGAGTGGTGCTCAATGGATATAAATCCAGCTGGCGGCCAGTCACAAGTGGTGTGCCTCAGGGCTCAGTGTTGGGACCATTTCTGTTTAACGTCTTTATTGATGATCTTGATAAGGACATAGGGTGTATCATCAGCAAGTTTGTAGATGACACCAAGTTAAGCAGGAGTGTTGATTCCCAGGAGGATAGGGAAGCTTTACTGAGAGACTTAGATAGATTGGATTATTGGGCCAACATCAATGGTATGAGTTTCAACAAGGGCAAGCGCCAGGTCCTGCATTTGGGCCACAATAACCCCATGCAGTGCTACAGGCTTGGGGGAGTGTGGCTGGAAAGCTGCCAGGCAGGAAGAGACCTGGGGGTTCTAATTGACAAGCAGCTGAATATGAGGTGGCAGTGTGCCCAGGTGGCCAAGAAAGCCAACGGCATCCTGGCTTGTATTAGAAATAGCGTGGCCAGCAGAAGTAGGGAGGTGATTGTGCCCCTGTACTCAGCACTGGTGAGGCCACACCTCGAGTACTGTGTCCAGTTTTGGGCACCTCAACACAAGAGAGATATCGAGGTGCTGGACCAAGTGCCGCGGAGGGCAACGAAGCTGGAGAAGGGCCCAGCAAACAAATCATATG
>NW_009649951.1:1021418-1049323 GCF_000708025.1 Charadrius vociferus
GAGGTGGTTGAGTCACCATCCCTGGATGTGTTTAAGAGACATTTAGATGTGGTGTTGGGGGATATGGTGTAGGGGAGAACTTTGTAGAGTAGGGTAGATGGTTGGACTCGATGATCCCAAGGGTCTCTTCCAACCTAGACAATTCTATGATTCTATGGAAAAAGACAATTAAAATACACTGATGGCAATATGCCAGTCCACTTCTTGATGTGTAATAGTATCTTATTCTATATATAATTGCAGTGCCCTCAATGGAACTGATGATGAAACAAGATATAGTCAACTATCCAACAGTGACTTACACTTTAGAAATATAACACTTGCTATTTTGGCAATATTCCTGTGGCACAGTGACCAAGATCTTGTGAGCTGAACTGTGAGTTCGTTTTTTGTACCTCAGATGTCTGGTTCATTTGAACGTTACCTGAACTGTGAACACCTTTCTTAACAATTAATGTAGTATGGTTTCTGAGTCAGAGACCTCAAGCCACAGTCTACCTTCAGGAGCTTTTGTCTCTTCAGAACTGTAGGACTCCCAGGAATTCTCCCAGAGGCAGAACAGGGACCTTTATGCAGATCAGTCATAGTCCACATCAGCTTCCACTCTAGTTTATATATATTAGAGACCCACATCTGTGTAGGTGAAAACTCAAACTAACCATCTAATCTTCTTACTTTTTTTTTTTTTTTTTTTTTTTTTTTTTTCCAGGAGTGGTTATGTACTTAATTAAGCCAGCCATTATTTATTTTCAGCCAGGACTCCCACTGATACTTGACTACCACGGATTTTTTTGTCATTTTGATTTCAGGAACATTTGCTCTCAACTCAAGTTGGAAGCCAAACCAAACCAAACCAAACCAAACCATGTATTTTAAGACATGTTCATTCTCTGAAGAACTGCAGGACTCAAATATAATGTAGTTTTATCCTCAAAGTGATGGGATCAAAGAACCCTGCAATATGCACAGGAGCACCCTAAGACCACTATGTCTAGAAGAAGTCATAGAATCAGAAGTTTAATATGAGTACAACTCATTATAATATTCCAGTCTCTGATCTAGACCGAAAAATGCTAAGGATTAATCAAGCTGCTGACAGAATAAGCATGCTCAAAAATGGAGAGGAAAACTGCTACAGCACTGAGTTATTCCCTATAACTGAAACTGCAGTTTGGCGTTTAGGCACAAGATTGTAAAGTAACATTAGCACTCACTGGAAAACAGGGGCCAAGTGCAATAAAGACCATTTACAAGTATTACGTGCTCAGTACAATTTCCCAGGGCAGAATTGTATTTCAGTCCTCTTGGGCCTATTTCATGAAACTTGAGTTGATTATTTAGTTTTTATAGATCTCAAAGAGGCTATAAAATAGATATTTGAAAAACAAAGTTTTGTAGTAAAGAGCAAAGGCAAGTTTATAGTATTTTCATTGTAATATATTTTACTTCCTTTTAAAATATTTTTTAAGGTTTATTCAACTGTTTTAAGAGAAACTAAAGCATTTTTTGATGTTAAGAATTTTTAAAGAACAAGTACTCTATTTATAATAGAAAATATTTGTCTTAAAGAGACTAGCTTCCGAAAAAATATATGGATGAATACTTTGTAAATAATGCATATTTCAGTTCTCAAAGCAAAGACCTAGTGCACATTTTTTAAAGTAGGTGCTTTGAAGTCATTGTGGTTAAACAAGTTTTATTAAACCAAGCATGCAGCCCATTAAATTCAACCTCTTACAAATACGTTTGTGAAGCATTCCTACTGCTTATGTAGCTGAAATGCTATCACAGCAATTAGTAAAGTATTGCACTATTACAGTTTCCAGGTAAATGGATCAGTGAGAAAAAGGTAACCATTCAGAGAGAACAGGATGCTTTCCAACAGAGCATCCTGACTAGTATCAGCACTGCATGGAATATTTTTGAAATGTTTCGTCTTCACTGACTGTAAATTGGGCTTTGTCAAGGATTCTCAAGAGATTTAGAATCTCAGGATGAGTGAGAGGTGTCTCAGGAATCTACTATCAGATAGTGAAGACCCTGCTGTAAGTCTATGTTTCAATTGACTGACACACTGATTTTGGGAATATCTACATGCCTGAACAGTTTGCAGGTTTGCCACCCACCTTTATGTCATCAGGTTTAGGTTGTAAGATCATTTTGTAAACTGTACAGGAAAGCTTTTTGTTTTCAGAAAAAAGTTCTGAAAGTTAAGAAGGAAAATATTTTCTTTATCAGCCTTAACGTTTCTAAACACACTACTTAGTAACAATTCAGTAGGCTTGTGATTTAGTCAAATACTTTAATAGTACTTTTGATCTCTTTTACAGTCTTAAAATGAAGTGTATTAAGCAAAATGGAATATATAAATATTTATGCCTATTGTAGTTGCTTAATATCAATAATTTATAACCTCAGAAGATACAAATCATGAATGAAACCATTAATTATTTATTAACAGTACCCTACTGATGAGAGGCTAACGGCAATGTTTGAAACAAGCCAGAGTGTATCTTAATAAACTGCAAAACCATAGAAATCATACTCCTGGGTGTTTCTGCTTCGGAGATTATAGTTTTATTTCATTATTTCATATGCAGAAAATTGAGATACTATTTCTTAATTATTAACACCTACAATTTTCCCTATTGATGACTAACAGAAGATAGAAACCAAGCCTCAGTTTGGAGAACTGCAGACTGCTCACCTCCTCCTGTCCAGTCCTAAGACAGTTCTAGTTTATATCAATGCAGACCTCAATATTTCCAGTAATTATGACCTGAAGTAACAATTTACAAAAGCATGTGCCAAAATCCACTGACTTTGATGCTGATTGGTGCAAAATGTGGAATTTATAAACCATTAAGAAATCATTCGATGTCATGCCCTGCAATTAAGAAGTAGTCAAGCAATAATAAAATCCAATTAACTGTATGTCTGCATTTAAAGTTTTCATCTCATAGTCAGAAAAAAGAATACAAAGTCAAGGGTAACAGTGTAGCAGGGCTGAACACTCTAGGGAATAAAAAAGTGTAAAGTACAAGAAGGAAATGCAGAACAGCAGTCCTCTGTCTCTGTTGGCATATCATTTCTCATCTTCTTTAACCATTTTAATTAAGATGTTAATAAACTTCCTGATAGATTTAATACTCAGTGACAATTGTGAGGCATAAACTGAAATAAAATCCAATGCAGCAAATTTGTAACTTGCAAAAAAAAAAAAAAATCTTTATTGCCTAGTCAACCACAGTAGATTTTTTTTTTTTTAGCTTTTTATTTTTTTCCTCCCTGAAGGAAAAGATTGCTGTTTAGAAAAAGATTTAAACTTTAGCCCGCACATATTAAGCGGAATTAATGATCTATTTGCTTAGATGCCATATATTACTTCTAGTTTATCCATCCACTGGGTAAACGATAGGCACTACTTGGTCACGATGATAGATTTGAATGCAGGCTGGGACATCAATCAGTGCTGGCAACTGATTAGTTGTTTGTGTCTTTGACAAGCTCTTCCATCTCACTGAATGAAAGCTTGCTGATTGCTCTCACTTCTCTCCACATTCATTGCCCTCCACTGCCACTATATTATATGGTTAATGCTGATGGTGGAAATCCTCCGTGACAGCTAACAGTGAATTTCTCCCATTCCCTTATCATTACATACACGCCATTCCGTGTTCCTTTAGGGACCAGAATATCTAAGTGAGGTCATCTGTGCCATTAGGTATACAGAGAACTGGCATAGTAAGGCTGGGACCTGCTGATGAGAAAGGTTTTGTGTATGAGGAAAGTAAAAAAGAGGTTGCATAATGGCATGATATGGGTCTGATTGCTCACAAACTAAGACCTGGTTGTTGAATAAGAGCAGATTATAAGTAAGAAGGGAAAATTCCTAAGAATCATGCAGTTGGGTGGTTATGCAGCAGGGTAGCTGCACAAGGTGGGAAAGGCACAATGGGAAATTCAGTTTCCTCCTGCAGCCAAAGGCAAAATGCAGAAATCTTGGCTGAGATTTTCAAAGCTGCTCAGGGGACTGAGTTGATCCCTACCACCTAATAGTATTTAAAAAGTCTTAACCTTTGACAGCAATAGATTTGACAGAATGGATTTAGCAGATATCTTCAGCATCACTGTGTTATCATTATCTTTGCTTTTCTGCAACAGATGGAGGGAATATATTAGCTGAAGTATTTGAGGAAGTACAGAAAATATGAATGTTGACTTTCTTGACATCCAACATTGTCTGGCATATGTTCGACGTGTGTGATTAAGTATCAGGAGGACTGGAACACCAGTAATGAAGATCAGTGATGCTTTAATCGGTTCTAAAGTGCATATTGAGGACAGCACAACAGCAACATGCTCTGAAGAGTCTTTTGCTGCTTGTAATAAGAAGTACAAAGTGTACATTTACACATGTCTTAGACAATAACAAATGTTGTTTGCAGAAAGCTTAGTGGGAATTTTTTGTTGTTATTTGGTTTTGGTGAGGTTTGGGGGGGGGGGGGGGGTTGGTTGTTTGTTTCTGGTTTGGTTTGCTTTGTTGGTTTTTATTTCCCTAAGATCATCTTTCCAAGTAGGACTCAGGTACAAAACACTGAATACTGGTTTATACATGGAAAAGTAGATTATACTGATGGATATATTATGGAAAGAAATAGGGATGGTCTTGCAAGTGGTTGAGTAAAACCACTATGTAAAACCAACTATGAAAATGAAGAAATAAAATTCACAGCATTTCTCAGCTGCAGATATAAATTCTCTGAATAAAACAAATAATATTCCATTTATGAAAGGGGAACACTAAAGGGGAAAATAGAGGGAGGATCACCCCATGCATGTAAAATCATGTAAATAAGCACGTGAGTTCTCAAGATAGCTAAGTAATAAATTAATGCAAGATCACTATTAGATCTACAGTCCTGTTTTCACTGGGGAATAGATATGCACAGAAAATATAACAATGATTAATGATCCTTCTTATTCCAGGCACATGTAGAAAAACAAGCCTAATCCTCAGTCCACTTTTGTAGACATACTCCACCCCGTGCTTTCCCTTTCCTTGCTTATATTCTGGTTGCCTACTAGGTATACTGGAAAGGAGGATCTCTGCAAAGGGTAAATCATTTGATGGTGATTTCTGATTTACCATGTTTCTTTTTAATGTATTAAATCATTGAAGTCTATGTAGCCCTTCAGACTAGATTTTCTAGCTAGCTGATCGATTTATACAGACATTTCGTATGATGAGATGGTTGGACAGAGTCATTTGCTCTGGTTCATGCAAGTTGTGACAGAGGGTCAGGAAAATAAACCGTATGACTACAAGGGCTTTAGAATATCAGATCCCATTTGGTAAAGAAACAAAACAATAGAGACTGACAAGATCAGTATTGCAGCAAAGTGGCTTATGGTCAGAAAAACATCAGCTATTGTCCTGTATCGTTTTTTTGTACAGCATTAAATAAACACAGATAACAGTCCATACCATTCATATACACTGTGCTTTTTTACTCAATTGCAGTCCAGGAATTCAAACAATGTGCATTACTGTTCTTTTATTAGATTTGTCTTTAAAGAAATCATGGCAACAGTTTTATACTAGACATTATTTTCCACACCCGTTATACATTTCAGATCTCCATCAACCCTTTTAGCTGTGCTGAAAGGCCAGGAAATCCTTGAATTCTGCAGCTTGAATTGCTGCACCAACCTTGAATCGCTACAGCTGCTACATATTTTGCACACTTCCTGTGGACACTTGAAACCATTCAAGCTCGTGTTTCAGCCTCTCTGAAGACTCCAATGACATTTTTGAATGGGGAAAAAAGATGTAACTCAAGCAGCTGTTTCATATTCTATTCCACAGCAGCAGCAAAGACTGGTGTCTGCTTTCCCTGCTTTGATGATCATCTCTGACGTTCTTTGTAGTTGTCCTGCATGAACCTTTGAAAAGCACAATTTTTGAAGCTGGCGGAGATACGCGCACATGTCTAACCGGGACAGCTTAATATCATCATTTACTGAAAGAAGGATTTAGTCACTGTTTTTTCTTTAGTTAACAATTACCTAAGACATTAAATTCATGCCATATATTACTTCCTATATTGCAGCACATTGCACTGCACTGTAGTACCCTGAACTTGGGTGTCTAACGCTTCCAGCTGTTGCGCAAAAAGGACAAGACGGAACAGAAGGGAAAGGGCCAGAACGTACCCCAAGGAATCTGTAATTTAAATTACTGGGCAGCCTCAGTATAGTTCTTTACAAATAATTGGTATTACAATTTGATTAACAAATAATTCAGCTTTTTTTCTGCAAAAATAGGAATATATACTTTCCTTGAAGCAATAGCTAGCATACAAAGAGTGGGGGTACCTATATCTTTTGCATGGAAATTCCTTAAAATACCAAAGGCACATTTATCTTCATAATATGAGTATGTCTGTCAAATGAAGTGATTACTAGAGCTGTTTTGCAGTACATTGTGTGTAATTTTAGTGTTATTTATTGGCTAATGTTTATAGATTAATAATGGCAGTGTCTCTACATATGTATCTGAGTAAGGAAAACAGTTCTATGTCCTCTTTGTGTCCAATTTGGATTAAATTATCCTTCTGTACTGTATTTTATTTAAAGAGCTATTTATTACTTTAAATTTGGATTTCATGTTGGATTAAACTGAAATTATATTAATCATTTTTACTGGCTCTTTTAAAGCCTGGCTTAGATTTTAAAAGTATTAGGACAAAGGACAGAAAGTATGTTTTCCTTTCAGCATCACCTCATGGATCCACTATTTAATAACCTACACTTATTAACGTATTTTTATGGATGTTGATGCTGTTGTATTATCAAACTTCTTTGGTTATAGTACTTCATACAATCAAATTAGTACTCAACTGTTGTTATGGAGCACTGCAGAAGATCAGGTACTGAAAGAGGTGTTTAGAATGGGAATTTTTCAAGAAGTGATCCAACTTTTTATTATTTTTGTACTATATATGAAAAGATCAGAAAACCTGTTATTATAAGAAAACAAATAATGATATATAGTTACTGTTGAAAAAGAAGAAGCATGCAATCATTTTGAATGTTTAATATTGAAAGATCACTGTAACTTTAGAGTGCTACCATAATTTTCACTAGTTAGGTATCAAGCCGGTGTTTTGTTATTAGCTTGGGTTCTAAAAGCAACTGTAAGAAAACATTTCCATTTTGTGTATAAACCAACAAAGTGAGAATTATGTTGAGTCTGTATTCCCATCTTGTATTCCTGGTTGCTCTCAACCACTACAAATAAAATGGAGGAGGAAAAAAAAAAGGTATCTTCAGTACAGTACAAAGAACAACACCCAAAGATTAGTTCAAAAGCGCCACAATGACAATTTTCTTAAAAAGCAACAGTACAGGGATACTATATAGTATTAACATTTGACAAGGTAATGAAAAATTTGCTCTCTCTCTGGGAAGACTGGCTGCAGACGCAGGTTTACTTTGTACTGAAATTTAAGGAAACTCAAATATGTTTCAACAGTTTCTATCTCTTTCAGTTTATGCTTTGACTGAAACTGTTTTTCAACCCCTCACAGAGATCATATGCCTTTAGGAAATGATTATTGCTGTGGTAGATACAAGCATTGAAAAGTAATGAACCAGATCTCACTGCTGTAAAAATCACTGGAAATGTTGTCCCTGGGTTCACTGAAAGTGATATTAGCCCCCGTGAGCAGTCGTTTGTGCCGATGAACCCTGAAACTGGATTACAACATAAGTTATTTGGGCTAGCCTTTTAAACAGGTGCAGTAGCGGAAACTCCCTACATGCTAATTTAAAACTGTAATAAATATGTGGGATAGTACATGTTGGAAAGCAGCATAGCCAGCAGTGCTGTTGCAAATTTTATACAGTAGATTGTAGCTATTTTGCGTGATGATAGATCTCCTTTGCTTAAAGTTCCTGTGGATGGAAGAAACATTTATAGTACGAAATTGCTTTCTAAAAGTTAATCAGATTACAATGAGCTACAAAAAAGGCCAGTAAAAGTTTACTAGTCCATAGGAAATCAGTAAGTTATTGTATGCAATGCAAGTGAAGATCTGAAAGTTTGCCCCGGGTGTTTATTCAGGACAATAGCCTTGCCATTATCTTTTTCAGTCTGTAATGTAAGTCAACCAGACTAAGTCACAGAAACCCTGTATATTGGCTTTGATCTTCAGCTAGATTCTGGAATAGTTATCAAGAGGAAATGCACCCGTTCCAATGGAATTACCTCTCTGAGTAAAGTCTGTTTTGCCAAAGCATCTCATTCTAGCTGTACTTTGTGTCATTTTCCTTGCCGAGAACAAATCACAGACAACTACAGTACTCGCCTCCTTCCGCCTTCAAACACAGAGGTACTTCATTTGCCATTGGTCTAAGACATATTGTCTATCAATCAAACACATTGCAATGCCTAAACTGATCTTTTTCTTAATCCTCCTGCTTGTCAGATATCCAGCTGTGCTGATGTCAGAATTGTCAGGAAGTGCCCATAACAAAAAGATTGTATTTCAGAAACATCTCTGTATGCAAACTCACTGCACTGCATAAAGAGGCACAAAATATGTGTCTAAATTCCCCCCATCTAGCTCTCCTGTGATGTATACATTTTTAAATAAAATTTTCTCCTGTATTGTTAAACACACTAAAATTTCTGATATCATTAATAATGGCAAAAGGGGTCAAAATTTAAAAAGAAATATTTTTCTTCAGAAATACAGTTATCAGAAATAATTTCTTTTACCAAGATAGTAAAATCAAAGTTTGACAATAAAACACTTCTAAAAGGGAAATAACTGACAAGGAGAATATGGGGAAGCAAAAAAAGATAAAATACACCCTCAAGGGCGTATACTAGTGATTTTGAGGGGGGTTGTACAATTAAAGTCTTTGCATCTCCTTCAGTTATGGAAGAACAGATAGCAGGTGTTATTTGATGGGGGATTTGATTCGGGTAGGGAAGGTGCTATAGCTGATAGTTTTAGGAGCAGCACACCAATTGCCATACAGAAGGTCAACATGAGAAAGATTAGAAAACAAGATTATGAAGATCAGTTTTACTTATATAGCAGAAGGGATCAGAGAAAGAGAAAAGTGAAACAGGTCAGAGAAACCACAGCAAGCTGTGAAATGACTGGACCAAATGAGAAAGCCACAAAAAGATGAGCAAATAGAATGAACAGTCCAGAGAGAGGCATTCAAGGCACAAACAAAACGATGCATTTTTCTCCCCTTTTAATATCATGGAAAATATTTAGCAATGTTCATTCAATATTGAAAGGAAATCAAAAGCTACTAAAACATATGACTTACTTCATAGGACATCTTTCTTGATACTGTTGAGGACAGTCATTGCTCTGTGATCTGGGTCAGAGCCACGGCTAGCTCTTATCACTGTTAAAGATACTGATGATACTCAAACTCAAGGTCAGGTTTCTGTTCCAAATAGGCATACACAAATTATCTCATCATAAAATCCAGAGGGAGCACACCTGAAATTTAAAGTAATTATTACTGCTTAAAAGACAGCTACAAAACTCAATGAAATTTGGAGAGAAGCGATAGAATTAACAGAGTATAGGAGTCCATGACTTCTGCCAAATCAAAAACTTTTGTGCCCTTCTAAATGCAACCTAATGGAAATGCTAAAGCAAGGCTATCTCACTTCCTGGTAAAGCTGTGCTCCATGAAATGCCAGCTTTTGGAAGCACTATCTCGGAATTACTGTTTGCAATAGGTAAAATGCAAAGTTTTGATATGATGTTCATGAGAAATCAATTGGATAGGTAATGAGTAATTTATCTGAATTTTACAGATGTGACAATTGTTTTCATTCATGCTTCTACAAAAAGGTCAATTTTGCTCTAGAGTGATTGCCTCCTGTAGACGTATAAATACTGAACCTCAGGCTGAACAGTCCCAGGTTCAGGTGAATCCAACTTACCTTACAACATTTTTCTATGTGAAAAGGTGACTGACCTCCCTGCTAAACATAGCATTACATATGACCCATTATCTGTGAATCCCTCTCAAAGTACAAATTCTGTATTCAATGTACTGCTGTAGGCTCGCTCTGTATTCTGCAGCCATGAAATTTCTTAAAACTCTTTTTCTTTTGACATGCTCCCATAGGAAGATAATGCCGTGTCTAACCATGGATTCAGAATAACAGGTTGGAAGGGACCTCCAGAGATCACCTAATCCTTTGTTCAAAGCAGGTCTAATTCAATAAGATTGCTGTAGACCTGGTACCTGCGTCTTGAATACCTCCAGCGATGTATATCTCACAATCTCTCTGGGTCCTAGTTCTCATATTTGATTGTCCTCATGGCAAAAAGTACCTTCCTTGCATCTTGTTGGAATTTCTCAGGATCAGATGCCTGCCCATTGCCTTTTGTCCTATCAACCTGAGGTTCCAGTTGGAGTCTGGCTCCATCTTCTCTGGGTTCTCCAACCAGGTAGTTGTAGATACCTATACCGTCTCCCAGAAGCTATCTTTTCTCTGAGCTAAACCTGCCAAGCTCCCTAAGACTTTATCTGTCTGGGCCCTGAGGGCATTAACGGATCTCATTAGCCCTGAACAGCCTCATCTAGGCCCTCTGGTACCCCTGTCCATGGGCTCAGGAGCCCCATTTCAGCTCAGCTCAGGGTCACCAGTCCCTGCCTCAACAACACCTGTATGAGTGCAGCTGCCTCTGGCTTTACCTCCTCAGCTTCTGACTGGTGTCCATGGGTCACCCATTGAGCAGGCTAAACTCTATTTTTGTCTGGGGCTGTCAGTGGTCCCGTGTTTTGTTGTGGTTTGTTTGGGCTTTTTTGTTGTCGTTTTGTTGTTGCTGTTGTTGGTTGGTTGCTTGTTTTTCTAAAGTTCTGAGATTTTGGTCTACCAGTCTGAAGATCTCATTTCTTCTATGTGCTCATGCACATTTTCTCCTATTACTTACTGTTTTAAGCAATTTTTTTTTTATAGTTTCAGAGTCCCTGGTCTATCCTTCTATTCCTTCTTTGTGAGATTTAGCCTTCTCCCAGCCTGCCTGCTCTCCTTCAAGCCAATCCCAAGAATAAGTAGTATCTTGTACCTGTAGATTATGCTGCCTGGAAGTGCAGCTTGTACTACACTGTATGCAGGCTAAATATAACTGAGTATGCTTACACAGTTATCAAACATATTCAGAAATATAAAAAGTATGCTTGCAGGTATCAAGTAAAATTGGTACCTATTGGTACCTGTGAACCAATCAGATACCTGCTGAGACCCTGGCCCTAGGTGGGAAAGGTTGCTGTGGCTCGTGTGGGAGTAGTGGTAGCAGCTCACTGCACCTCTGTTGTACACAAGATAATAGCATTTAATTTTCACCCTTAAGGAATACAAATGCAGTGGGCAACTTTCCTCTCTTTGGCTCAGATATTTGACATAATTTTAAGTGTTAATTAGTAAATGTCAGTTGTAAATTACTCTGATGTTCTAAACATCACAAAGTTAGCCGTGAATAAGAATGACAGCCTTTACTACCTGAATATACTTCAGTAGATTTATGACATGTGCCTAAAGATTTAAACCACTTTCACCTCTTAAGAGGCTCTCAGCTTTCTATGTAGTTCCAGGGGAGACTTTTTTTCAATATTTATATTTTAGAAAAAGAGACAGAAATGAGAATACAACCTGCGATGCTTAAGTGTCAAAGCACATTTGTGAAATTCAGCTGAAACTCAATAGAATCCTGTTTAAGAACTGAAAGTAAGTTAATTAGTTAATTGATGTATAATACAAGGGGTTTAGCCTAGGAAGCTCTTGACTGGATAATAATGTTCAAATTTCAAAGAGTAAGCAAGAAAGTACACCCAGGCTATATGGTGAGTGTACAAGAACGATTACCTCGTCTTTACCGTCTCTCAAATATGCATTCATCTCAGTCTGTCTTGTAGTTTCCCAAAACTGCTGATAGAGTATCTAAGATCAATAGGCAGGAGAGGTGAGAAGTCAGTGCAGTAGTGGGAAGAATAGGGGGATCAATTTCTTACCGCTTTCACCTTCACTGAGAAAACTTACAGAGAGAACTGTTTGGGGACAAAAAGGTGTATTCTTTCTGAGAACTCACTATAGTTTTGTCTTGGTTTTTGATTTATTTTTCTCCTTAGCTTCCCCTTGACTTTTACTTACGTATTGCCAGTAGTCAAACATATATTGTTTTGAGACAATGGGAAAGGGTGAGGGAGCTACGTAAAAGCACTGCTTATCCAAACCTGTGACTAACAGCTGCTATTCTCTAACTCCGGTTGATTTTTCTCCTGCTAATAGGTACTCATGTGAGCCTGATTTACAAAACAGCAGCTTAAACACTCTACAGACAGAGATCCTAGTTTCTATTGGAAGCTTTCTTCTGTGACAAGAAGTGGAATAGGAATTTATCACAGCATAGCTATTACCAGTGTTCAATATTTATACTAGGCTGATGATAGCTTGGACATTACCACTAGGGATGATTATCAATGTTCCTTAGTAAACTGTCTCTATTCCTATATGTCTGTCAGCATGCCGAAAATGGTCTTTGCTGTCCATTGATTCCAGTCCTGTTATTTTAAACCTAGTCAATATCTGGGAATTGGGGAGAATTACAGAGGTAGAAACAAAAGGCAGAAAATAACGTTTCTTTTAAAAAAGATAATGTTTTACAATTATTTCTGGTGCTGACTGTGGACTAAATAACTACCACAGTAACGAGCGAGACATTTATGTATACAATGGTACAGTGCAGGACAGTATAGGTATCAGTTCTTCATACCCCATTCTGAAGCAGCGGGGCCATTGTACCTAGCTATGCCTTTCTGTTGTCTTATACACATTTTAAAAACAGGTCTAGCTGTGATATTATTTATGTGCAGCTTCATCAGGTTGTTACACAGCTGTATGTCAGCAAACAGGCATTTGTTTGACTGGCCCTGGGGCTCCTAGTACCCTCCTGTTCCTGGGCTTTCCAGACCTCTGCCAGCCTGTGCTCTCAGGGACCTCTGCTGTGTCTCTGACAGGTCATTGTTATAGACAGGCTTAGTCTCAGTTTACTGGGACATTACTTTACACAATGAGGTTTAAAAGCACCTATCTTTATGGATATATGTATACAAGTATATATATATGTACATTTTTTTCTCAACTCCTTTTTCTAATATCTAATTACAGCAGTGGGGGTTGGGGTGGTGGTGGAGTTGTAACAATCCTTCTGCTTCATCCGTGTTGGTGGGACTCTGAAACTTCACTCCTTCCCTTTTAATCTCTTTATGTTTTTTTTTTTTTTTCTCCAAGTGCACTATTTGCTGTCTAGAGCTCTATCCAAGTCTTGCATAATACCAGTTCCAGAAGGAAAAAAAAAAAAAAAAATTCTGGTTCATTTGTAAGCTTTCTTATTTGCTGAAAACAATCCACAGTACGCGTATGCATATGCATGTGCATGTGCATATACATGTACGTACAGGTATGCATATACATATACATACACAAATACACACACATACATGTATATATACATATACACATGCACCTGCTCTCCCACAATAAGCTCAAGCTACTGCTTAAACTAAAAGCCAGCTGGATCAAGATTTACAATAGGAGTATTTACATTTTCAAATAGTGAGCCTAAGAGCATTTAGACAAAATTAATTTTCAATGGTGTGTATGCTGGAACATTTATCTGTAATAAATGAAAGTGAAAATGTGTCAGAGGCTATTGGAAACTATGCTATTAGAGATACATGCACAACAGAGAAGAAATAAGGAATCACTTATGAAACAGAAAGGAAATAGAAAGGGGTTTACCAGTAACTAGCCAGAGAAAAAACAAATGGACGACAAGGACCCAGGTTTGAAGTTCATTTCTATTTTCTTTGCCTTTTTTCTGATCTGTATCTCATTTTAGCCTTTTAAAATAAGGATGTAGAGAGATCAGCAGTTATCATGAGGCTTTTACACTCAAATACAAGCTATGCATGTCTCTCTGCCTTTCAACAGATGTCAGGACAGATGGAGTAAAATAGATGTATGCTGATGACCCAGTAGCTCTAAGATGTAACCTTTGCTTGTATAACACCTTTCTCCTTTTTCGTAGTCATTTTTGCCTCTTTCATTTTTTTCACCTAGCCCCTCCAATCATTTTCAATTTTCTGAGGAAAAACTCCTATTGGGAGTGTCGGTGCAAGATGGCTAAAGGCTGCTTTCATAGTTACTGCTTGCCTGCATTGTGCTCAGCTGAACTATCATGATTTGTGCTCTCCTGCCCCTTTCTTTTGCCAGAGCATCGAATCTAAAAGCATGAAATAATCACTTCAGCCCCCTCTCATGCTTCTCCATTAAATTCTATACTTGCAAATCATAGTCTGAAAACATAACGTGATTTGGGAAAACTGAATTTCATCTTTAAATGTTATCCCCTATTGACAGGTGATGTAAAGACAGAATCACAAGATTAGGAGTTCAATAAATTTATCCATCAGGCTGATACGTTCTGTCTTTAAAAGAGAAGCCAATAATGCAACACTCAGTCATAAAGCAAACCACAATGGTTAAAAAATGAAACTAAGTGAATGCATGAAGATAGTTTCTGCTATGAAAAGAATTCACTCAGAAAATTTCACCTGGGGAATAGGAAGCTGGGAAAAGGTTTTCTTTAAAAGTTTTAGCTTAAGGAGAGGAGGAGACATGTCAATATCCACCAGAAATATAAGGAAAAATGTAGGATAATATAATAAAACATTAACTATCATTAGTTCTCTGCTTCTGTAAGATCACAGATAACAATGTAGGCATCTATGTATTATCAGTCCCCTGGAGGCCTAACTCTACTGTAATGAAGTATATTAGACGGTGTGCAAGGGAAGTGAGGTGGGAGTGGGTAGAGAGGCAAGGCTCTGTGGAAATACAGAACCTCTTGTCAAACAGATAGATATTCAGGAAGATCCTATGGTCACACTTATCACAGACTTGCAACTATCTCCATTTTCTCCCCTGACCAAAGGAAGAGAAATAAAAATTATGCAAGATAATACCTCTTCCTTTGGAAACCCTCTCATTTTCCACTTTCTCTCTCCCACAGGAATATAGGTATAAAAATAGACAAAAATGTTAGGATTTTGTGAAAGAAAAAAGTATATTCATCACACTTTTCATTTGCCTGTTATTTATTGTGTGCTCTGCTTAAAAAAACCCTAGGCTTTGCAAGCAAATATCCCAGTAAAATAAAGGAAAAGTACACATTTATGTATGCTAGTCTGCAGATTCACAGAACTAATAAAGGGCAACCTGGCATTGATTCCAAATATACATCAACATTCTTCTGACGCTTTTGTGAGCCAGTAGAGAGTTTCGGTTGCAAACACTTCTTCCATGGCTGTTGGCTATTCTTCACCTTTGCATCTCCAGTTCCGAGGCATGTGGCAGCAGCCACATATTAACCAAACTCATATTGACCTCTGGGTTACAAGCAGCAGAGCACAGGTGGAATATTTAACATAATTGCACTCACTATAACAATTATAATAATAAAAAAGGCAAACACTGGAGTTGCACATCAAATGGAATGCATAGTAAGTGTCTACAACAATGTTATAGAGGAACTTAATTTGACAAATAAAAAAACCCTCTTTCTTGCTGAAAGCAAAGATGAACCATGCTTGCTTCTCTGTCACTGAATTTCCTCTCTTGCTTTTCCTTGTCGGGCTCCTCGCAGATGCTACTATGTCTTCCTTCTGACGTGAAATACTTTCTTTTTTTGTGAATGGTACCAAATGAAACTCTAAATTTATTCTCATTTGAGGATCTTCCTCTGCTTATCCTTATTATAATTACTTGTTGTATTAAAATAATATTTGCATACAACAGTAGTCTCACATTGAGTTCTTACAGTTACAAATGTACATTATTTTTTCTGTCTTAAGAAATATATATTTTTGACAGTGATTATCTATGACCTAGAAACATCTATTTATGACAGTGATTATCTATGACCTAGAAAATTATAGCATTACTGTGTAAAATCACAATACTGTTGAAATGTTAGGCAGTACTTGAGAGAACTCACTACAGTACTCTGAGGGATTTATCTTAAACCTCATTCCTTTTGTGAGTGATCTTCCATATTGGCCAAATCTTTTCAGATGAATAAAAAAAAAGTGCAGATTCATATATGCAAAGATAAGCAGCCCATTTCAGACTAACTTAAAAAAAAATAAATCTGTAGTCCTAATCTTGAAATGTAAATTAATATTTTAACCAAGAAGTGAGAAATATTTCCTTTTTTTTTTTTTTCTCTATGTGTAAAATAGGAATCCAAACCTAATTCCTAACGTATGGAGTTGGAACTGTGATTTTCTTTCAGAATTTCTGTCCACTTGACTGCTGAACATGGCTCTTTGTGATCTCTGTCCCAAACAAATTAAAGCTGAACATACTTCAGCAGGTACCTTGCAAAAAACCATACAACTGGATGCATATACATTTTTCTGTGGTGCTGTATAGTGAAAAAGACATAATGGAATATGATTGTGTGGTGCGACGACCCTGGCTGGACACCAGGTGCACACCAAGCCACTCTATTACTCTGCCTCTTCAGCTGGACAGGGGGAGAAAAATATGATGCAAGGTTCATAGGTCAAGATAAGGACAGAGAGATCACTAACCAATTACCATTACGGGCAGAGCAGACTTGACTTGGGGAAATTAATTTAATTTATTACCAATCAAAAGTCTTCAATAAGTTTATGTTCCACATTCTTCTTTGAACTCCACAGTTACTACTGTGACATTTCATAGCTGCAATTATACTCAATCTTTCTCTACCATCATAATTCTGGAGATGATGAAGATTAAAAAAAAAACAAAACCAAAACCAAAACCAAACCAAAAACCACCACCACCACCAACAACAACAAAAACCCCGAAAAATCCAAAACAAAACAAAATACCTATTTTTTATTCCCTGGAAGTAAATTTCCCTTGCTTATACATGGAAGAAATTTTTCTGCCAAGAGAATTACTGTCTTCCACAAACTTGGGGTAGTGACTCTAGGCCCTAGCAATTTCTTTCATGAAAAATGTCTGTCTCTCTTGACCTTAACTGAATGCCATTAACCTCCATCAGGAAAGAATCCAGCTTTGCCATTTGAACTATACAGCAAAACCAAAAATCATATCGTATTTAAAACTGGTATGTATTATAGGATGTCACTACGTCTTAGGTTGAACATTTCATTACATGTTATCCTGAACATCTGTGTCCACTGGAAACACATTTTTCGTAGTGCAAATAAATTTGAAAGGTGAGATATTTTAAAACAAATTATGTCAAACTGGTGAGACAGCATTGTTTCTTGTGATATTCTGCTATGTCTGTTTCCGTACCTCAAGCGTTAGTACTTCATAGTTAGAAATTGTCTGAACTCTGAGTATAAGATTTAAAATGTAAATTTTACTTCCAGACAGAGTTTGTGAAATGGCACAGGAAAACTTTCCCGGAAATTACTGTGGCTAAGGTATTATACTTGTAGATTCACAGGTGAAGAAATCTGTGTTAGAATAAAATGCCATGGAGTCCAAGAAAACTTACCATTTACAGATACATTTGAACTCTGGCTATGTGTTCTGGACTGTTCATTCTCAATTAGACTTGATGCATCAATCTCAGAAAAATCAGTACCCTTTCACATGACAATTTGAAACCTTCTATGACTTTCACTTCCTCCCCATTTTGTTCCCTTATATCCAAGCCTTCACCAGTTCATGATAATTCTCATTTTCCTCCATCCTGGCAGTTTTTTACATTCAACTATTTGCTATTACAAATAACTTCTGAAAAACAATTACATAATTTTTGAGTAGTGGTCAACATCAGAACACAGTGAAATCATCCTCTTTTGTCCCCTGATTTTATCCTTTCTTTCCTGTATTATCTAAAACACTACAATTACAGCAATCCTGCTGCTTCTTTGGATCAGTAAAGTGAACTCTAAGTCAATCCTATTCTGTTTGTTGGTTTATTTTGGGTTTGGCTTTTTTGTGTGTGTTTTTTTTTTTGGGGGGGGGGAGGAGTGGAAGGTAATTTTATTGGCTTCTTTACAAATATAAGTTCTCTGTTTGTTTTTCTTACGTTTTTAACATTCTCTTCTTATATGTTTGCGCTTATATAACCCAACTTCTCTATACACTATATTCTAGCCACTTTCTTCACTTTGATTTTGCTGTTGTCACATGCTGTTGCAACAAAGGAAGCAACAGGATTTGGAAAGAACTCCTCAAATCAATAAGAGACAAGAGAGAGTCAGAAATAACCCTTAAGTTTCAAAATTAATGACTCAAATTCGCCTGACATTGTCTCTACAGATATACCTAGCAAAATGGCACAGTTTAGATGGAAAGATGAACAAGATGGTGGGTTTTGGGGGTTGGTTTTTTTTTTCATTTAAGGCAGTGACAGGCGATATCAGAGAAAGCAAGATTATGAAAAATAAATTATGATGGCAATAATACAGACAAAGAATCTTCTCTAGATTATTCCTGCCTATCAGCTTGGCTCTACATTAGTTAATATTTTACTGGTCTTTTCCCATATTCAACATTTAGCTGAAATGTGGTGTTATGTCACAGCAGAGTATGCTACTATTCAGGTCTCTAAATTTATGAAGAACTTATGTCTTGATACTCCTTGACATCCTTGGGGAAAATATTCTTATTTCCCCTTAGATTTTGCAGATGTCTCCTCAGACATCACAGTTCGCTAGAGAACTGGGTTTGTGCCAAGGGAAAACAATTGTTATACATTTTCTATTAAACAATGCATTTGTGTTCATAAGGGAAAGAGATTGGAAAAGAAGGCAAGGCAATGCAGGAACTCAGACTTCACACAGCTTCAAAACTCTAAACTGATTATACTCCACTGACTTCTTTCAGCAAGCACAAATATGAAAGCAGGCATTTCTACTTTGTCCTAGCTATGCAGATTACAATAAAAGGATGTGAAATTAAATGCACTGCATTAGATTGAAACATAAATGTTAACTTCATTCTGATATATTCAAAACCAATTAGAGTTTTCCCAAGACAGATTATTAAAACTGCTTGAGATACATAAACAGTTCAAGGGAATTGCTAGTTCATGTGAAATCACAAGTCATTTATTTTACTGAAAGATTTTGCAAAATACCTGTAGGGACTCATACATAGGTGCTGACCAGTGGATAAAAATACTAATTGAAAAAACAAGGACAAGTTCTCAGATGCTCATTAGCTAAAAGTTTCGTTTTATGCAGGATTCAACTAAGGTGACCTTTTTTATAGGAACCAGAGCAGAAATAGCTGTCACAAATGCTACGTATCCTATAGTTACTTTCAGACATTTTCTAAGAACCCCTTACAAATAGTTATTATAAAGCTTTCTTTTTTAATTGATCTTATCATTTAAAATGTGTAGAACCCCACTGACTGAAGGAAGAAAATAATTCAAATTGCCTTTGTCATTTTTTGTAAGTCAATGCAGTGCAAAAAAAAAAAAAAAGAAAAAACAACCAACACATTCTGTTGTTAAATTGTATTCTAATGAAAATTAAAAAGGAGGATCTAAATCATGAAATTACATTCTTTCAAAAATATCAAACTGGGTACTGGCATCATTTAGAAAGCAAAGTTGCTTTTTTTTTTTTTTTCACTTATGTTCCTCAGTGGTGCGATGACTCATTAAACAGTGAGCAAGGTAGTTTGTTTGAAAGCAGCACTATTTTTAAAGCTGGGGGTTGAATTCTGCCTGGGGCTGAAATCTCCCTTATGTTCCTACCTGTGCAAATCCAGATCTTATCAGAAGATGTGTAGACAAGGTTTAGTTTAGGAGTTTGTTGAGTTGATATTGCAGGGAAGTGATATAATTTGTAGTGCTGGAGTAAACTAGCACGAAATTACTAACCTGCTGAAGAAACAAAGATAATAAAAGCATTACACCTAGGTCGTCTGAATGACTAGTGTTTGAAAGGCTGCAAGCTCCAGGGAAACCTTGCATAGTCACGGGCTGATTTAGAGCTACAGCATAGCCCACTCCAAGAACAAAGAAGAGAAGGTGTTTAGGTGAATCTAGAAGAACAGTGAGACAGTAGAAAGAAAGCTATTCTGAGGAATATGCCTTGCTTATAACATGTAAAGCAACCTTTGACACTATGAAGCAGGCTTAAGTGAATGCTGTTAATAATGGTGAAAGTAATAATAATGACAAATGAGTGCCACCATGATTTACAAAGCTGGAACTCTTTGTGCCATGGAAGACAAAATCCACAAATTAGGCACCAAAAAAAAACACTCCAAAAGAGGTTGAATGAGAAGTCTAATACCCTACTGCCCACAAATCATTCGTGTAAGAATGAGGTCCCTCTCTAAAACTACTGCTGCTCTTAATGCAGGACAGTAAATATGTGATAATAAAGGGGGACGTCAAAGACGTAATATATGAAAGAAGACGGGATACATGAAACAATCCATTTTCTGTTACTTGTACAAGACAAACTGGAAGTTATTTTTTCATTCCTTTGAAAGACAGAAAGTCTAGTGCTGATTATGTTGATTAGTTTGCTCTTGCCTTACAACGAGTATTACTCCATGAGTATCATTAGTAGTGATAATATAATGATAACAATGGCCATTAAAATGTTTTTTTTTCTACAGGTAACACTAGAATGTTCCCTTTTCCAGTGTTGTAAAGCAGTGAATTTGCATATAAGGGATTTACTAGGCGATTTTTTTCTATCATCACATTTGGAACTTCTGTCTATGGATACAACAGCATTCTCTACAATCATGTTCTGCACTATACAAAAGAAGTTGTGCATTTTGTGGTTTCCCACACTGCAGTATCAGAATGTAGACCTTAGAAATACAGTCCTAGAAACTGAAATAAGAGCTTTGCATGGAAGACAAGGATCTTACATCACTTCCCATAAGCCAGACCTTGAGCAAAAACTCTTTATCTGTCACAGTGAAATGTTTGTACTAAGCAAAATCTTTACAACAAGAACAGCAGAATCATAGAATGATTTAGGTTGGAAGGGACCTTAAAGATCATCTAGTTCCTACACGCCTGCTAAGGGCAGGCACATCTCCCACTAGACCAGGTTGCTCAAAGCCTCCTCTAACCTGGCTTTGAACACTTCCAGGGATGGGGCCTCCACAACTTCCCTGAGCAATTTGTTCCAATGCCTCACCACCCTCATAGGGAAAAATTTCTTTCTTCCTGATATCTAATCTAAATCTACTGTCTTCCAGTTTGAAGCCCTTACCCCTCATTCTATCACTACATGCCCTTATAAAAAGTCCCTCTCCAGCTTTCTTGTAGGTGCCCTTCAGATACTGGAAAGCTGCTATAAGGCTGCCCTGGAGCCTTCTCTTCTCCAGACTGAACAACCCTAATACTCTCGGCCCGTCTTCATAGGAGGAGTACTCTTTGCCTCTGACCATTTTTGTGTCCTTCTTGAACTCGCTCCAGCAGATAAATACCCTCAAAATCTATACCTTGCAATTTGAATTGCTGTGTATATTCACAATATCCAGTGGCTCTGAGCCAAAGCCATGTATTTCTTTCCTAAGGAACATAGTTTATCCTGTACTTAATCTTCATTTTCTGAAAATAAGACTACCTTTGAACACAACAGTGAAGAATAGCCACTTGGCACACTATGTAGCAGCTTTCCAAATATAGTTCTGTTGAAATCACAACAATCTATTATGGTATGAAACATTGGTTAATATGGAAAAGCAGAGCCCATCTCCTTTGAATACAGCTTGGAATTCTATAGTCTTATTTTTTGTCTTTTCTATTACAGCTTTCTCTCAGAACTGTTTTTAGAGAAAAACAAGTTCATTTGTAGATCTCAGACTTCAGAAGAACTTTGTTCTGTATTATTTTCACATTTTTTTCAAGTTAAAAAGGTGAAATTTAAAGTGTTGAACATCAAGTCATACAATTCAAAAAAAAAAAAAAAGTGGTCTTTAGTACAAGAAAGGATCTTTTAATAACTGTCACAGAATGACAGTTCAGAAGTGTGACTCTCGCGTCCTAGTCATATGGTGCTTTTTTCCCATGTTTTATGTGACACCTCTGTTAAAGGAAAAGAAAATAATGACTTTGTAAACTGATTCTCTTTGCAAGGAAGAAGGATAAGTCAGTCCCTTCCAATGACAATATATAGCTCTGATTCACTTTGTAGAATTCTTCATCTTCGAAATGTCTTACTAAAAACATGTTTGTCCTGAGAATATACATACGTTACAGGGGCAGTTTTCCTGAGATGATGATCATGTCTCTTTACAATTTGTGTTATTGTACAATGGGAGAAGTATTCTGTTTTATTGGCTCTTTGACTTTTGCCCACGTGGTTCTAGCATTTGCAGAGCATTTACAACTTGAAACGGAAGACTTCTATGTACTTAGCTCTTCCAGCCACTTATAGGGATCTTCAAAAAGACATTGTAAAATAAATATTGGAGCAAAATAGGCACAAACCCACGTGCTAAGAACTGTGCAGATCCATGTAGAGGAAATAAATAACTTTTTACAGCTAAGGATATGCTGTATATAAGCTCTTATTCTTCAAAGATATTGAAAGATATTTACAATTCTTCTTAACTAGCCAGAAAATTTTCCATAGCAAATTATCAGATGGAAATGTAAATATATTTGCCCAAGCAGATTTTTAGCCACATAAAATTAAAATACTAACATTAAATACATACAACAAAAATTATGTGTTAGCATTGAAAACATTTCTTGTTTTCAAGCTATTTTTTGAATACTCACAGTTTAGATCTGGTAATACTTCTTCAAATAAAGACTTAAAGTAGTTTGTAACAAAAGGGATTATTAAAAAAGACAGAAAGAAACAAGACTGTTACTTCCAGTATTAAGTGGTAATATCCACCACACTGCCTCTCTGGGTTGTTTCGGGCTATTTCCTGCACATGCTGCCTTAGACACCTTTCTGAAAAGTTATAGTAATAGCCAAAGCTATAATGGTAGAAGCTCATGGAATTTAAATTGATCTGTCCTTTTCTGAGTCACTCTGTCCCACTCCTTTCTGAATTTCTTTGGAGAGCACTAACTGAGTAGCCATTACATTCTCTTCCAGACTACTTAAACTCTCACTTTTATCAGTATTTTACAAGTAATATGATATAATTTTGATCCTTTTCCATCTCATATGATATAGTCCTTTCAGATATTGAATGTTTTCTTAGCTTGAAGTCTTGATTAATACCTCAGGAGGGTGAGTTGGTATCCATATCGTTTGTGAAACGTTATGCATAACTATAATAAAACTAAAAGCAAAAGAGAAAAATAAATGAAAATAAAAATCTGAATAAACAAACAAAAAAGTGGAATAACAGGCTGGATTGTCAGTCATTATAAAACAGCACAACTTTCTTACCAAAAAAGCAGATACCTATTAATCAGCTGCAAATCCAGTTTCTCACCATAATAAATAATCTGAGGCAAATTAACATGTATACTCTTTCAGAAGGCCTTTTGTTTGAAATGGTTCAATTAGCAGGATTCCTGTTCAGTTTTTCATACTTGCCACAAGTGAACTCTAGTAATCTGTAAAATTGTGACATCTTCTATGTTCACATATCAGCTTGCATATTTATGTTAATATGTTCCCCCAAATAAACATTCCTGAATACTAACAAACACAGTGTATTGGAACACTTGAGTCTTTCCAATTTACCTTATTGACACTCATCTCCACAGTATTTCAGTGTGGTAGAACTACAAAGTGGCTGGAGCTGGTCAGCAGCTCTGAAGGTCATCTAGTACCACTCCTGCTTGGAGCTGGGTTGCTCAGGGCCATCTTCAGGCGGGTTGAAATATGTCTAAAGTATGGAGACTCTACAACTTCTTAGGGTAACCCGTGCAACCCACAATATAAAAAAAATAAAAATAAAGCTATTTTGTTTCATTAAACCAGAATTTTCTGCATCTCAGTTTGTGCCCATTGGCTTTTGTTCTGTCATTGGGCACCACCAAGAAGTGTCAGGTTCTGTCCTCTTTACTTCCTCCCCATCAGGTATTCATACACAAAGGAAAGATCCACCTGAGCCTTCTTTTCTACAGGATGAACAGTCCCAGTTGTTTCAGATTTTCTTTATATAAGTGATGCTCCAGTCCACAAATTGTCTTGGCCCTTCACTGGGCTCTCTTCTGTACGTCTATGTCTCACTTGTACTGAAGAACCCAGAACTGGATACAGTACTCTAAAGGTGGTTTCACCTATGTTCAGTAGAGGGTAAGGATCACTTCCTTCAACCTGCTGTCTCTGCCTATGGCAGCTCAGGAAAACATTAGCCCTCTTTGCCACAATGGCACATTGCGGGCTCTTGTTCAACTTGGTGTTCACCAGAACTGTCAGGTCCTTTTCTGCAAAGTTGCTTTCCAGTTGGTTGGTCCACAGGCTGTGTTGGTGTGGGGGATTATTCCTTCCCACATATGGGACTTTGCACTTACCTTTGTTGAACTGCTTGAGGTTGCTGTCAGCTCATCCATCTGGTGCATCAACCGCTCCTCCCTGTTTAGTATCATTTGAAAATTTGCTGAGGGTACACTCTGCCCTAGAATCCAGATCATTAATGAATATGTTAAATATCATTAGACCTTGTATTGACCTCTGAGATATGCTAGACACTAGTGACTAGTGTCCAGTGAGAACCATTACAAATACCACTGATCACAGTACTTTGAAGCTGGCTGTTCAGCAACCTTTTAGTCCAACTGACTGTCCACTTAACTAGCCTATACTTCATCAGTTTGTCTATGACGATATTACGTCAGACAGTCTTGAAAGCCTTCCCGTATCATTCTTAGTTTAAAGCTACTAAAGATTAGACAGTCTTTTGCCAAAGATGTTTCTGTCCCACATGGTCAGGCGGATCCTGTTTCTTGCCATGTATTTCTGAGATGTTCTGATTACTTAGAGTGGACTTGCTCTTCAACAGATTTACAACAAAACATGAGGAATAGCTTGCTTGCAAACAGGAAGAAAAATCATACCTTTACTTTTCTAGTTTGGTTTAGTATATTCAAGATGTAACTAGGGTAGAAAATCAATGTACAGAGGAATAACTATATCTGGCTTTTGTTTTCCTTTAAATGAAGGCTTCAGTATAGATCAATGAAAAGGAATACTACTTTCCAACCTTTAGCAAAAAGTGGCTAAGTGAAATTATTCAGAATTATTTTGGTTTCATATATTACAAATACAAAAGAACTACAGTAAAAGAGGAAAACTCTAGATAACAATAAAAATAACACAACTCTAGACACTGTTATCATTCCATACTGCCAGAGCACGGTTGTGCTTCATTGTTCATCATGTTGTACAAACATACAGAAAAATACAGTTGTTCTTGGTTTCCGTACATGTCTTAGATGCACTGAGATTCACAAATTATTTAGAAATAGATTGTTCCTAATACTGTACTGTGAAGAAGGTGATCACAATCACTGTTTCTATTCCTTGGGTAACTATATCATTACCAGTTCAATGGCCAGCTTCCACTGACTGTCCTGGTCGTGCCGTGGGTCTTACAAATGAACTGCATTTTTGCTTCATGCAAATCTACATCTGTTTTCAGAATTTTGACAATTTGGGAGGATTAAAGTAGTCAAGCCCTTGAGGTTTGTTTTTTCTTGTCAATCTGATCAGGCAAAACTGGCTTAATATTATTTTAAAAGAAAAACAATGCATGTAGAGGCCAAGAAAATTAAAATTAGTGTCACACTGTGAAAAATCCTGAATGATATATAGTCTGCTGTTAAAACCAACAGACATTCAACAATTTAGACTTTGTTTTATTCTGAGGTTTTGGGTCAATCATACTATAAAACAGCAAATATATCTCAGAATCCACTTTGACACTAGATGTAAAATCAGCATGTGAAATAAAGGTTTGAATCAGCAGAGAGGGGTGCCTGTGACAGAATTAACGAGAAAAAGTGTTCTTTCAAGGAAGAAAAAAAACACCCATAATAACATGTCTCAGCTTAGAAAGACTATTACCACTGACTGTTTCACTCCGTATGTCAGCAAAACCTCTTGGAATAAAGCTGAAATGAGTGGGACTTTTGCTTTCATTAAGCCTACCTGAAAGGTGATTACACATAATACAATCCCTTGTAAATTATTTCTTTTAGATCTGTGTGCTGGGCAGGACACAGTTGGGAAAGGCATGGATCACTGAGGTGTGTCCTCAGGAAAGATAGCTGATTTTGTAGTTATTCACATCTTTAGGTAACCATCAATTATTCAGAAATGTTCAGACTGGTTATTCAGTAGCCTCTCTGGAGGTTTACTTGGTAAACAAATAATAAGTATACTGATGCCAGATAACAAACAAACATATAAGAAGTGTGAGTATCAATATTGTTGTCATAATGTTATTTCATGTTCCCTTAACCTGTGACAGTCTGAAACATTCTGAATGAAGATGTAGCCTCCTGTAGATTGAAACAAACAATCTAGTGCTCATAAGCCTTACTGCTGCTTTCTAAGCTCTTTGTAATTATGCAGGGAGGCTAGATAAGCCATAACTACAGATTTTCAATCAAACTAAAAGAAAGCAAGCCTGTATAACTCATAAGATAAAGTGGTTCAGGCATTAGTGAGTTATACTGCTACTTTATGAGTGGGATTAAAAAAGAACAAATATAAATGAAAAACAAGATATCAGTCACTCCCACTGGAAATCACAACATAACAGTTAATAATATACTTATTGCATTTTAATTAAGCTATGAGCTATGGATGTTTCATTACTGAATTTAAGATCTTATGTGAGAATGCGGTACATCATCGAACAGGAATTTTATGGGAGGATAGATGTTTTCTCTGATCTGAAGTAAAATCTTCAGATTGCTGGTGTTCAAAACTTCTAACTTGTAATTTCTAAACTTTCAACTTTTTAACCTCATGTCAAACAGACAAGACATTTTCATCTTAAAATTATCGCTGAGAAATATATGTGTATACACATATATGCATATTGCTACATATATTAATATATATGTGCTTGTGTGTAAGAAGCATGAGTGTAAGGAAAAAGTTTAAAGAAATATCGATGCAAATGAATGCATTTCTTTCTAGTTTGGGATAACTGAAAAGGCCATGTAAAGAGGTGTAAAATGCCCTTTTCTTCTCTATCCAGGTGTTAAATCACATCACAGCTGGATTGGCAGCAGTATAAAACCATCAATTTCTTTGAATGAGTGTGAGAGGAGATGGGAGAAATCTTCAGTCATCAGTTGGTTCTTACAAACCACAAACCACAGTGCTAAGCTGCCAGAAGATGCAGTCTCTTGCTGGGTAATCTCTGACTCTGCTTCTAACTCCTCTAGTTAAAGAAGAACAAAATGTGGGATGGAGCTGGCATGCAAAAGGTGGTGGTTCTGAGAAACCAGCTAAGTTAAAGGAAGGTCATGTCACAGGCAGTGCTGGAATATTTCTTTTCTGTGGGGAGCGGAGGTGCCGGACTGAGCATTGTGCTGTGGTAGCCCTGGGTAGCAATGAGGTACTCAGTTTTCCCAAGAGAGCTGCCAACAGGCAGGTGCGATCCTGAGACAGTGTGCTGCAGCTGTGAATGCAGAACAGCCAGACTGAAGACTTTTGCAAGAGCTGTTTAGGGTCAGGTTCCTTTCTTGCTATCAGAAACTCATACAGTTGAAGTACAAACCAACGCTTGGGAGTGGGCCATGGACCAATTCAGGCTATCTTAAGTCATGCACGTGTGTGTGAGTTGCCAGAATTCAAGGTTATCCTGTCCTTACATTTTGAAGATTGTAACGCATGACACACTC
>NW_009649951.1:1049348-1098752 GCF_000708025.1 Charadrius vociferus
ACTCTCTTTCTAGAAGAGAGGGGTAGTGGCACATATATATCCCTGTACTCATCTACCATAAGTTTTGCCATCATACATTATCTTCTTATAAAAAATATTTTGGTCATTGATATGTATCGGTTGATTTATTTAAAATATCATAAGCAAAGACTCAATATGAATGTGATAAATGTGTGTCTCTCTGTCAATTATGTTTATGTGGAAAAATAATACACTGCCTGTACCCTGACAAGCTGCAAATACAGTATAATATTGAGAAAAATACCTATAATGATGCTTGTCTTCAAGAGAAAGAATAAGTGTAAGGTGATAATCATAATTTAAACTCATGAGATCATTCTGTAGAGATAAAAGAAATTAAAAGATAAAACAAAAAGATGAAAACTGAGAAAAGAAAGCTCAGCTGAAGTTGGTTGAGACTGTCTGAGAACCTCAATGTGAAAAATCAAAAGCCACATAAAAGCCAACCTTTGCATATTTTTATCATAATTATATACAGGTTAGATAAGCTATAACCTGAAATTGGCCTGACTTAAATTAACCACATTAAAGAATGATTGTTACCAAGACATAAAGTGACTAATAGGACATTTTATATAATCTTTTCCTTGTAGTTATTTATATATTACTGAAGAAGATCTATGACAACCCTTCTGGTTGAAACCAAGGACTGTTTCATTAGTTCTGGAACTGGTAGAAGTGGTCAGCTTCCTTCGAAGGAAAAGTTATAGGCTGAGTTTATTTCTCAGCAGAGTTTTTATTGTTTCAGAAATATGGTTCATGCCATTCTCGTCTCTACACTGATGATCTGAACTAAGGTGTCAATTTTCAAGGCAGCTTCTGTAATACAGATGTCTTTCCACTGGAAGCTAGACTGAAAACAGTAACTTACTTTAGGTAAACTAATGAGAGAAAAATATTTATGACCTTTGCTTGCTCCTGACCTATACTTCATTTACATCGGTAATTAAGACTTGAAAAGATACAGATCTTTGAAAATACATCCCTATAGCTCATCCAATGAGCAACAATATATATTTACAATGACATTTTTCTCTGTTTTGGCTTCCACACTGATAAAAAATACACAGTCCGAATCTTAGGAACGAGCCTTCCATTTTCCCAGCCTTCTGATTTCTCTGAGAATGTTAAGGAAAAAATACAGAAATAATGGCAAGTTAGCTGGGAAATCCAGACACTAAACTTGTCATCCTGGAATCCCTTTGCTTTCTTGCTAAGCTCCTGCTTTCTGATGAGAAGATGTCCATCTAAATTGCTGCATTTTCTCTATCTATGCATTAATCTCTAAATAATACATTATTGTTAAGAGCCCTCAGTGTTTCATGTTAGAGACTGTTTGTCACATGTTATTTAAAATCAAGGTACTAGTAGTCTTAGGGACATTTCATTTCCCAATATCCTAACTGATAGGTTTTGAGGTTTATGAGTATGTATTTTCTACATTAAATGGAGAATCCTTTTACATGGTGTAAATGTTTAATGAAAAGATATATGCTCTCTTTAATAGATAATGTGCAATACCCTTGGAAGGAGGAAAGAAGGTAAAGATTACAGTTTACAAATTCATGGATTTTATTCTCTTTGTATGTTTCTGGTTATTATCACACATTTTATGATAATGAGTAGAACCCTTGTTCTCAGTTTAAACACATTGAAAAGGAATCTAATCACATCTATAATAATCAGTTGCTAAAATAAAAAGTCTCTGCACAAGTAAGGAATTTTATATTGCTGTGCAGAAGTTATGCCAGCATATAGTTTTCTAGGTTTAAAGGAACGAAATCAAATTTTCAGTCACACCTTTCAATGCAAAAGGGATTTTGGGGAACATGGTCAACTGTCAAGCAAACGTTGTGTCACTTATGTTCTCCTGAAATAACATATTTAGTATGTCTGCCCTGTGCTTGTGGCAAATTACAGTAAAAGGCATAGAGTTTGGCAAATGAAAACTAAACTAGGCTATTGTTCCAAACATTTTATTCATGAAGTTTTGCTTGTAAAAGAGTAATCAGTGTTCTTGTAGGAAAATGAAGCTTGCCGCTAACTGAAAAGTGGGACATCATTCCAGACAAGTGCAACTAACTTTCTGGAACAACATTAACAGAAATTTACCTTTACATGTATTGCCTCTCAAACCAGTTAGAAAATGCTACATAATTTTGAGGGAAAATGATAAACAAATAACTATTTTTTCCCATTAAACTCTCAGTTATTTATAGTTAACTGAGGCATGAAAAAAACCCAATAATTCTAAAAATACAAATGTTTATTAATGTATTTGTTATCATAGTATTTTGAAAGGAATTTCAGTAATCGGAATAGCAGTGCAAAGGGGATAATCTGATGACTACAGTTGATTTGGTTTTTTTTCTAATTTCATTGAGACAGTAGAAAAGACAAAATATCTTTGAACTCATTGACTGTGTTTATTTTAGTAATTACTGTAGCATTATGGGTGCTGACCTGTGGAGTAAACTGCTAGCTGCTGAGAATGTGCTGTCTACCTGACACCAAATCTGAAGGGTTTGGCTCAAGCTGTAGCTTGAGTTTCCATGGACCTTTTCTCCCACGGACCAAGTTTCTGACACCAGCTGGAGTACACTGTGTACACACAGTCCTGGAGCAAGTCTTCTGGTGTATTTTCATCCAAAAGCATTTCCGTTGTGTGCTCCAAGACCACTCCACAATGCAAAACAGAGCATGGTATATGGGAACAACTAGATAACACAATTAGAAGATAAAACCTTACACCTTTGTAAGGTAAACCTAAATTACTTTGCAAATTATCATCTAGATTGCCCACGTTCCCCACAGTTGTTGAAATTAAGTTTTGACAACTAATCCCCTAGAACAGCAGATTCAGATTACTCTGTTAAATTTTTTCTAGATTAAAGAAATACACTTGGAGAAGACAAGAGTTTATTGTGAGTCAAACTATAATCTTAACAGTCTAAGAATTATTTGTTCAATAATGAAACCAAGAATTATAGTCTACGTTTCCCAATTATGTAATCGCCATTATACTTTATACTTTTGCTCTGGGTCCTAATGTCAATCGTATCAGTGTTTTTCAGGAAGAAGATTAGGATGCAGAAGGTAATTCTGATGTGATTTTAGAAATGCAAGTTCTCCGTTAGAGGACTGCGATGCTGATGATGCATCTTCTTCCTCCTCTTCTTGGGATCACTTTCATATGTTTGCAACACAGTTTGTCTACCAGCTCTTTCTTCAATGGTTCCTGTTTTCCCATTATATCCGAATTTACTGTACATGATTTTACTTGTGAAGGAGACTTACTCTTAGTTTTCTTCCTTGCAGTTAAAGTTGGTTGTACACTGATCCAAAGGTTACTTTCCTTTAATAAACCAGTAATCAAGCATCTGTGACTCATGCTTACAGACCTGCTGTTTCTGCTTATATCTCCAAGGCCTTTGCTTTCATCTTGTGCTCATACTTTTGGGATCTCTTTTACCACCCCCTTTATCTCCAACAGCCCTCAAGATGTGGTTCCTCAATGAACAGTTTCAGTGTAAAAAAGCTTACAACAATTTTGTTTTACTTTAATGTAAATTGACAGTTCCTAAATTTTGGATTTATTTAACGTTTCTATTCCAGATTAATTCTTAGTTATTATAGATTCACACTGGAATACAGATTTTGCCTTAAGATAACTTGGCATTATTTCATTGACTGAAATTTAGTTCAGAATGTTACTATATATTTGGTGATTACTGTCTGATAGATAAAGTGTCAGTTTCATCTAAGATTGTCTTATTGGCCTGCACATCTTCAAAAACCACGCCAAAACCAACACAAACCCAACAAATTTAAAAATTATAATCAAAGAAAAAAAAAAACAAACCAAATCAAACAACAAACCAAAAATTCCTTTTCTTTCTTTTTTTTTTTTTTTGAGACCTTGGCTACTGCCAAAAAATTCACACAGTTCAGAAATTTAGCTGTTCCTTTGAAGCACCAAGGCTTGAGTATTTCTACCTTTTACCTAAAATAAAGATGGGAATAGAATTCTCAGACCATTATCAGTTTAAGTATTTAAAGAACTGTTGTTCTTTCTAGATAACTTTTCATTGCACATATCCTATGTATAGTTAACAATTTAGCCTAACTAAGGCAAGAAGAAAATGTCGCAAAGCATGTGTTAAAAAAGCATAAAAAACCTTCAGAAAAGGAATGTGTGACCATGATTTTTCAAGGTACATTGACTCAAATATGTTTCTACTGATCTATAGTAAAATTCTCCTTAGTCTAACAGGTGTTGATCAGATTCTTTAGGTATTTCGCTTTTGTTTGTGTATCATTTCTTTCTGTTTGTAACTCACAGTATGCTACTGTGTCTTTACATAATTTTAGCTACCTAAATTTTCCCTAACCTACATGTAATCTTGCCTAGACAATAATTTCACATTAACTCATGCTAATGTATGCATATGCAGAACTTGAAGTGAGAGGGATTTGAAGTGTTATACTAATTATATGGGACTTGGATCCCAAATCATGAACTGTTCAATTCTGGACCGTGTCTATGTAAATGCTGTAGGTTTAGAGCAGCACAGTAAAACATAAAAAAAAAAAAAGGCTGTTACTTTTTTTTTTTAGAAATAAGGTGACTTCTTTCTTTAAATATAAAAAATAATAATAAAATTCTTGTTCTTGCTTAAACATATGAATGAATTAATGTGATTTAGTGTCAAAAATACAGGCTCAGTAGACTCCCATAATTACCTTAGTCATAGCTTATGCCCCACAAAGATAATTAAGATTGGTTTGGTTATCATTTACTCATAGTGGTAAGATTCAACCTGGAGTAAATTACAAGAGTCCTGTTTGAAATATGACACTACTCTCAAAGACATGAATGAAATTTAAACACAGACTTCCTCATGGTATAGATATTGTAAGATCATGCATCTAATTTATTCTTTGATTGGTGTTGGTAATTAAGAAGGTCCATGAATCTTGGCCATGTGGCTGTGATTTAAAGTTTGCAATAAAAGCCAACTTGTAAAGTAAATGAGGAAAGGACTTTTCAGGCTGCAAAAGAGGTGTCTGTTTAATCTACTCTGTGAAGATGAAAGCATCAACTGCCATCAGCAACCCCTCTTTATCAAAACTTTTGATGTCTCCTCAAGGCCTCTTACCCTTGTAGTGGGACCGGAAAATAAACACACATTTACAGCAGTGAAGTAACAAAAATTCCAGGTATGAAGCTTTCTGAAAAACAAAAACATCACACAACAAATAAAGAGCTATCAAAACGAAGAAGAAACCAAAGAGGCAGGAGCAGGAGGAGGAGGAAGAGGAGGAGGAGGAGGAAGAGAAAAAGAATAAAGAAAGTATTAAAAAAAAAAAAAAAAGCAAAAATTCTTGTTAAAATATTTTCATGAGACGGGGACTTCAGAGTCCTAGAAAGAGCCCTAAAGGGAGAACAGCAGTGAAGGCATCATCACAGGTAATGTTCTACCTCTAAAAATTCTTGAATGATCTTCTTGCCCTTATAGTACTATTATGGAAATTTGCCCAATCTTTCCCATAGACCTACAGTGAACAACTCTCTGAAACAATCTTCCTAGTACTGAGTACTCCCAGCTCCCATTGACCTCATAGTTCATGGCTAGATGGACCAGGCCACTGATTTTCACATGCCAAAAAAATATTACAAAATAATACATACATTTCACATATTCCCTTTAAAAAATGATCCATAAGGCCAAGAGTTTCATTTATGTTCCAAATATGGAAATCACCAGCTGCTGTGTTGATTCATCAGAATCAGATTCACAACAAATTAATTCTCTGGTGTGCAGTAACGATATTGTTGAATACAATGGCAAAACTCCCATTTACCTCAGAAGAACCTAGATTTTAAACACAAACGCTTAGACGGATTTTCTTAGTTCTTAAAATACAACATGTATTTTGCTGTGTTATGGGAAAGAGAAAAAAAATGTAACCTCCAAGTGGGCTGATTGTAAGGAATGTATATAAAATCAATGTATAACTTGCCAGATTGTACACCTAGACAATATTGTTTTAGTGTAATGGGTGAAGGAAAACGGATTATTTTAAGACTTACAACTTAAGCTGCACTTAATACTTTTGGTATCAATATCACTTGGCTTTGCGTAATGACGCACACTTAAATATGTGATGTTTACAAATGAATAGCACATTCTCCATATTTCCACTCAGGTGATTTTATTAATAATACTTTGTGCACAGGTCTAGCTGTTCTATGACAGCTCTAGCAGTAATACATCTGAGTAAAACTGGATCTGACTTTGAATTGTGTAGATGTAGAACTGTAGTCTGGCATTTATTTGTTTGCTCATTAACAAAAATTTATAAAGTGGCAGGGAAGAAACAGCAACACCGGGAAAGATAAATAGCACTGTAGAAAAAGCAGCAGAAAGGCAGCAGTAGCACAGTTTTGTTCAATACTGTCTTGAATTCAATGCCCCTTACCTAAGTTATTTAATTGTTTAGAAAGAAAAATGAGCTGAAACTGCTTTTCTTGGCATATTAGCTCCATATTCTAGTCTAGATGCTTATATGAGACAATAATCTTTACTGTTAAAATTACTTTCTCTTTGCACTGGTATACACAGCTAACAGGTAATAAAACTACTTTTTGGTTTTGTGCTAAATGGTGGTATTTCCCCCCCTCCCCCCTAAAAAAAAAAAAAAAAAAAAAAAAAATGTAATTTACATCAGCAAACCATTTTAAATTAAAATCTCCTCCTGAGTCAGAACACCAGACTATTAAGCATCCTATTATTTTAATGGACCTATACACATGCAGCCAGAATACAGTGTTTAAAAAAAATTCTGCCATGGTTAAATGCTCTGGTACTACTAAAGATGAAATGAAATTGCCATCTAATTTGCCGGTAATCCTTTTGCAGGTTTGTGGGAATCCTTGTTTTCCTAGAAGGGGGTAAACTCTAGTACAAGTTGATGGCATGATTTCTGAGATTTAGTGTGGCACTAAAGTGAGGTAACATCTGCACAGAAGGCAGAAGACACACATTTATGAAACTTCATTACTTAATGAATACTAAAACTTGAAGAATAATATTAAATATCTGTAATTTTACAAATGAGAGGTTAGAAATTAAGATATCATGCATTCATTAAAATTCTATAAATCCAAGTGAATTAATATTTTATGTCTTTAATAAATGAACTAGATAGTCACATATTTGAGGTAAAGAATAATTCTAAAACTGTTAGTAAGGAAATGCATATTGTGGTCATGTTCAAAAATGAAAACCAGAAAACACAGCTGTAAAGGTAGATCCTTCATTATTTGAATCATTAGAGAAACAATTCCTTATGTTCATAACTCTGGAAATTACACCAAAAAGATTGTGTATAGCCTAGCTATGCAACGATGAAGGGAATGTTTCCATTGTGACTGGCCTGAAAGCAGAAATAAATCTCACTAAATTGTGTCTCATTAAGGGAAAGAAAGGAGTAAATATATTTATGCAGATACATACCTACTGGTATGTATGTACCTAATGTTATCTGGAACCTAAATAATAAATATATACACACACATGCCCACATGCAAAGATATACTTTATAGGTAAAAATACATCTATATACGTGTGTAAAAATTACACATACACATATGTTCGCAGGCATGTATACACGTAGATGTATATACATATATAAGCATGTATATGTTTGTATAGCATATGTGTATATGTATAGAGGTATATACACATATTGCCTTAATTCTCTCCTTTCTCATGCTAAGACATTTATTATTTCATTATTAATTTCATAGTTCACCACATGCACTTTATTTTTATATATCTAAGGACCCGGCCCTCATTTTCCATAGTACTATAATTTAGTTTGTTTTAATGGTTTTGGGTTTTGTTGGTCTGTTTGGTTTGTTTTGTTCTTCTTGGTTTTAATTTGAATTTTTTTTTTTTTTTTTTTTTTTTACAACTATAGTGTAACCTTGTGTTTTGTTTCATGATTTTTTGCAATCTTTCTTTAATTTCAGTTAATACATTTGTTCCATTTGTTTCTCTGGTACAGGCTGCTTGGATAGCCCTGTCTTTCTTCTGGGACTAAGATTGAAAACCCAATTAACACATTATATGCAATATATTCTACTGTTACAGAGTCTCAAGATCTGCTGGCTTGGATTTTTACTTTTTTTCCACCTCTCCAATACCTACTTGTGCATTTGTTATTTAATTCACACAGTTTACCTTCTTATATTGCCACACTGACATGGTGAGCTATGTATACGTCCAGTTCCCACACTGGACTGTTTTTGGAGAAATCCAACGTGAACTGATCATTAAGATGACTACATTTTCTTCTTCTCAGGTTTTGCAAAACAGACCTGAGGGCAAATAAAACCATCTGCAATAGTCATGAAAGCAATATTGCCTCTATATGATTACACATATATGTATGGATGAGTCATTTGTTATTTCTTATATTAAATTCTTTGATTTTTCATGTATTGGTGGGTTTTGCTTGCTTGTTTATTTATTTTTACATAGTAGAGTATACAAATCTTCCTTCACATTTAAATGCTTAGTGGCTAGATTAATGTCTGTCCACTCAGTACACCTAAATTCCAGTCCAGATTTAGATTTAGATTACACCCTGACAGTTCTTATATGGTAAGAAAAAAGGTATTTCATCTGTTACATCCTATTCTACTGACTCTATGTCTATTTAATAAGCAGGTACCTACTGGTAACTGGGTCCTAAATTTGTGCCTGGTGGAGCCTCTTCTCTGCATGTAGAAGTCTGATAATTAAGTCACAAGAAGTAAAGCGTGTGTTTATTAATGCTGCTTTTCCACAGCAAATTTTCCAGAGACTAAGCAGAGTAAACTGCATTTTCTCAAGCACAGGAGTAACTACTGTTCCTTCTGCAGAAGGAATGAATGAACAAAGGCTTCTCACCTTTGAGAAACAATGCCTCGTGTGAATTCTGCCTGGCAGTACTCTGAATGTACTCTCCAAAGATCAAGCATAGCTTTTCATTTGGTGATTAGCTCTTCTCTCTACAATATAGAAAATAAAAGAAAAAAAAAAAAAAAAAAGCCAAGAAAACAAGAAAAAAAAGTGTCTTTCCACATATGTGGTCTTTCTGCAAACTTTGATCAAAATGCTGATTTTGTGGATTTGGATATTTTGTTGGTTTCTCTTTTACTGTAATTCAAACTCCTTTTGCTTTCTGAAATTTTTCTCATCTTTCTATAGACCCCATCTACTTGAAGCTGGAAAATAAGTTTCATTAGTCACTGACATTAATATCAATGTATTTTCATAAGCCAGCTGCTGAGACAGTAACACCACTAGTGCCAGAAGACATACTGATTTTCTCTGTGAGGTCAATATTACCAAAAAAATTACCAATCGAATGATACTAAACAAAGCAGCAGGTTGTACTTTGTCAGACATCTTGTTAACTTTAGAGGTGTGTTAAGCTTGTGATAAACTCAAAAGAGAAACAGTAGAAAGTCACTCATTAAACCTCCATCAAGAACACATACTTGAAAGACTACAAGGTAAATTTTCTCATGTCTATTAAGCTGCTTGAAGGGATCATTAAGAAAAGGATTTCTCCTAAAGAGCAGGATCAATTAGAGTTGGCCTGGCATAAGGTTTAAACTCATTAGAGCACAAGCGCTTCCTTTGCAAGTGCTTGCTGAGCGAATTAATCTCTGTATACTACAAAATAGTGACTCCAGCAAATTTAAAAGATCTAAACACTGAAAATTACCAGAAGATATATCAAGACCGCATTTTTTCTTTCCTGTCCACAATGCTCCATGTACCATTTTGTTCATAAATGGTCCACTGTATGCAAAAATGATCTGTGTACATTAACCTAACCAACAGATGAAATAAGATATTTTTAACTTTTAAAGGAAAAGAAAGAACTAGGAAAAATTAACTAGGAGTTTTCTACATAGTTTCTGAATGAAACATACTTCCTTAACATAATCAAATATTTCTGTTTTAAAAGCAAAACTTTCATCACATTTCTGAATGACACAAATGCTGCCCGTGTCCACTTTCAAGAGGTCAAGTTTCTGCTTTGAATCCCTCTGGTATTTTACATAGTTTCCCTTTCCCTTTCCCCTACCTGCCCTCTTCCCCTGCCCTCAAAGGGAATTTAAAAAATAAATAAATTTAAAAAAAAGAGTCAGAATATTTTTACCTTTGACAAGGATATCAAAATGTCCTTAACTTTGAACTAGAACCAGCTAGTTTTTCTGGTTTATTTTCCCAAATAGCTCAGCCTGAAGCAGGCAGGAAGCAAAGAATTGGTCATATCAAGTCATTAAAGCTTAGAAAATTTGGAAAGATTTAGAAATAGGATTTATCATGGAACACATTAGGCAATTTTACCATATGTATTTGTGACAGTTCTCTTGTGCTAAAGTGTTTATTTTGTCTCAGATTATATATTTTTAAAGTTCTTCTAAATAATTTTATCAGATGTCAGCAACTTTTGTGTCAGAGCACTATCATTTCTCTTTAAAAGTTTCATGCTCTATACATAGACAAAAAGAGCGTGGTCCTCTCTACAGTCCAGTGTTACTATTCTGAAGTAAGGATTATGCCACTGGGCCATATAAACTGAATTCCTTATAGATTTACTGTCAGTGAAACTTCAAAGACTCTGTTTATATACCGGTCATTGGATGACACTAAGCATCTTTAAAATGGTGGCTAAGAAATATCTTCCTGAGAAAGTACTGCTGGCTACTGGAGTGCTTCCTCCTAGCAAAACACATACATATTCCTGCCTGCTCATAGTCCTGGTTCAAAAAGACCGAAGGCAAATTGACTAGCTGGAGATACAGAAAATTTGGGGCACATTCTTTGATCGGTTATCAGTTTAAGTTGGGAATTTTCAGCCAGACTCTCACAGACACTTGTAGTATCCTGGCATGCACAATGATGTTCACAGCTGCTCTACCTCTATGCACCTGATCACAGTTGTTTTTTGTCAAGTATCCTGCACTTGTGTAGGGCAATGTGTTCTGCTACGAATACTCACTGATTGACCAATATCTTAGCTTTGTATCATGATAAAAATGTTTTTCAGTTTATCTAGAGTTCTCTGTCTAGCCTTTTAGAATAAATCTTGTAAAATCGACTATCTTGTGAAACTTTTAATTAATTTAGTTCTGGACACACCCAAGGTGCACGACCAAGATAAAAGGCTTTTCTTTCAGTGGCTTTCATTCTTTATAAAGGGAACACAATCATTCCCTTTTATCTCTTGACTTTATTTGTGACTGTTTAGATTGATTCTCCCCTATCTTAAGAGCTGTCTTCTACACAGTTAAAGAAATTAAAAATGGAAACAAACAGGTACTCATACTCATTATATGCATGTAAATCAGAACTCAGCTGTTTGGGAGAGAAAGATAATAGTATAAAGGGATGAAACAATCTCTGGACAAATAATTTTAGACATTGCTTTAATGTCAGCTTTACATGGCTGTATTGTTTTTATTGACAAGTAACGAACGGCAATCAGCAAAAAATTCTGCAGTAATTGCAACATCTTAAAATATTACCCTCTTTATTTGTATCTTCCAAATGAAGTTGAAAGCTTTACTGTTTTCAAAAGAAGCAAAAAAACCTCACCAAATATGTAGATTGAATCTACCCTCTTGTATGCATCTAATCAGTTGCAACAATATGACAGTTTTTCTGGATATTTGGCAAATGGTAAAGATAAAAGGGTACAGAAGTACCTGTGAATCTACATGCTTTTTAATTTAAAATTCTTTGGTAAGGCTGCCTGGTTAAATTTCTAGGTTATGTAAAGCCCTGAGCAAGGATTTGCTCATAAAGTGCATCAGTATAGGGCTTTCCCAGGAGATGCAGTAACTCGGGAGATGCAGTAACTCGGGAGATACAGTAACTCAGGCACACCTTTTAGTCACCTTTATTTCTGCTTTCTTCTTCATTCCCAGGAAGTAGAAATGGATTGTTGTACCAGCTGTGGTCCATGCCACCAATAAATTGCTGTCCTTCAACTGAGTTAAGCAGCAACTGAGTTAAAAGGCAGCTCAGAAAGTGGAGAGTGGTAGCCAAAGCTCTGCCCATTCCCTACCCACTGCCCCCCCCCAGAGGCTGGCAGATATGGGGGTCATTTAGGATTAAAAGTCTCATTGTTAACCATATTTTTCCTGTACTTCAACTCTTGTATTAAAATGGGTGATTGATTTTTTTAAGTTCATTGTCCATGTGACTTACCTTACATGATCAAAAAGTATTATGGTAAATGCTGTGTTTTTTTAATGACTTACAAGGTACAATGAAAGAACAAAAAAGGGGGTTTTGATGTGTAGATAGTACATATTTCCTGTGAGTTGTGGCTTTATGGGGAGAGGTAAAAGAGTGAACAGGAGGTGGGAAAATGATTGGATCATTTCTATTAAATTAAATTCAATTAAACAAGACCAGGTGCTACATCAAAAATGCAGCAGAGCTGATGCAGTTTCTTTCAGTTAACGAATTTAGTTTTCATGGAGATTTTGAGGAAACCCAACCTGGCCATTCATCTGCTGAGCTGTGTTTGAAATTATTCAAATTTGCAATGTGGAAAGATCCAAACCAGAAGTAAATTGTGTATACAATTTGCCAAAGAGCATATGCACGAAACCCATTATTAACATAATGAAAGGAATAGTTGTAGAATAAATTGTGGACACATCATGCAAAAAGACACAGATGGAATTTTTTTCTTCCCCATATGAAATGTGATGAAACAAAGGATGTGAGCTGTGTGAAACTACCCACTCTTACACATCATGTTGCAAGTCATCTGAGAGCTAGGTGTTTAGGCACTTTTGAATTGAAAAAAATACATGAGCTGCAGCATGCTGTTTATGATACCAGCAAGCCTGAGCGAACAAGTCCCTCTAGGCTTCTATGTTGCAGATCAGAAGGTGTCATTTACTAGCAGATTTTTTTTTTTTTCTTCAAATTGAAAATGAGAAGGAAAAAGACAGATGACATCAGTGAGAAAAATGAAGGTAAAAGATGTGGTGTGCACTTCATTGTTCTTCTTTCACAATTTTAGCACCTAAAGGCACTAATAAGAAGACGCTCATGTTCTGCCTGCTTTGTGCAAACACACAATTTAGGAAGCTGAAAAGGATTCTTCTTTTTGAGTCCTTGTGCCTTCTCTCATTCTTTGACTCTCTTTGTTTCTCTTTGATTCTTCCTTTGTTAAACACATTTACTTAACACATCTAAGAAATGGCTTTCCTTTCGTATTTTTTTTTTTTCCCAGAACAATTTTAGTAAAAGAGAATAATAACACACCTGAATTTCTACTAACCAAATGATATTGAAGAATTCTCCATGGCTTGAATGACCTGTCTGTTAAGAGAACAATTAAGTAAAACATGTAATTTCATCCTGCAAGAAACCAAAAGAAGGAAATCAGAAGGAAGTTTCCATTTTGCACTGACTTGAATAACTGACTAGGTGTGTTCCAGGGAATTAATGTCAAGGTTTTTTTCCAAGACATTTTTAAAATTCAGTCTATTGGAATGAATACTGACTGTTATTTGCAATTCTTTGTTTTCAGCAACTTAAATTTGAAATTTTTGAACAAAACAGTCATCCAGGCTCTGTTTAAAACCAACAGAGAGAAATAGGCTTTTCATATGCTCTGTTTTAGTCTGGGGTTTCTAGTTAGTGGTCTAGAATCCTTTTATTACCAATAAAGAGAAACAGGCACTTCAGGACTGCAATACATTTAATCCTGATGTAGATATCTAAGAAAGAGAAATTGCTTCCTCTGAGTGTGTTATTCTATACTTAGAGTTGTATTACTCTATGCTGACTAGAAAGAGGTAGTGTTTTCGGATGTGGGTATCAAATTTGTAGACTGTGAATTCTAGGAGATACCAACCCCTTTTAGTTTTGTAAATCATAGTAAAAAAAAACAAAAAAAAACTGTTAACATACAGATTACAGTTTTTCTTGTTTCATAGAGATCATTTTCTTCTTGGATCTTGTGTTTGCTAGAGAGAAAAATGAAAATGCTCAAGAACATTTTTCAATATAAGGAGTTTTTAAAGAGTATTAAAATCCTAAATATATCTGTTACCAAGTCTCACATGATGAGAACAGTTCTCTACTGAAAAGCCTTTCCCTTGAGCATTATTCCACCATGCGTTTTTTTTGTGAAATTATATTCAGCTTTTGTGGTTAATTGATTACTACTAAAGAGAGGAGAAAGAAACCATAAACTTGCTGATTGCACCAGGGTGATTTAATTTCCTTGGCAGAGACATCCCAAATATAGAAATAAAACTGCATCTTATGATACTTTTCTTGCATAAGCACACTCTGGTTTGTCTAGCTATTTTATTTCTTGTCTGGTATCAATTTACCTATCATAGTCAAGTCTTCATAGTTGCCATTAAAGTACAAAACTTGATCAGTATTTCACAGAGGTAGTGAAGCTACCCTGCTGTTTTGACTTAAAAGATGACAGCAACCCTTTTGTGTAATCATTTCAAACTACTCTGAGGGTTTTCCTGTGAAAATTTCAATTTTTATAAAAAAATTCTTATTAACTTCAAATTAGTATCCTCTGATGTGTAGATATTTTCCACAACCTTTTTTAGGGGAAAAAAAAAAAAAAAAAGAATATGTTGAGGCAGAAGGGTGACAGAGAAAGAAATGAAATAGATTAATTTTAGAACAACATAGAACATTTTAGAATTCATCAACACATTAGATTTCTGAAACTAATTCTATTTCAATGATTAATCTTGAAATTTGAATTATCTCTTTTCCATATTTTCCTATTATATTTCAGAATTCAATTTTAGCTTGTATAATCTGCCTTCCAACTTCTTCAAGGTGGGATAACACTTTCCAAAGGGTGTTTTTTTCAGTCTAACAATGCCTTTACTGTCTTTCCATAAGTCACAGAGGTTTCAATATCACTATTTTATTTCAACATTTTCCTGTTATTAGTATGCAAACCACTCATTTCTTGAGAACGGTGTCCAGGAAGAGCCTGCAGGCTATATCTACTATGTCTGAGGTTTTCTGTTTTGCTCTTCTGCCCCTTTTTAAGAGTATTTTCTCATAGATTTAAATTCTGCTCTTTAGATTTCAGCATCTCTTTCCTGTACCCTTCAGTAGTTACAATCCATTGAGGTTTTTTATGTTTTCAAGAGAAGACAATTACAGTACCATAAAACAATGACATGTATTGAATATTGTTCCTGAATAAACCCAGAAGGTTTCCAGCTCATAATTTGCAGCATACACACTTCTTTGTTCCCTCTCCTTATGTATTTCTATTCGCTTCCTGTACTTCGCTTCTCCTCTGGAGCTCTCTATCAAATTTGCACAGGACACTTTGGTAAAATGCTAACTCTGTTAAAGCCACGTCCTTTTAGGGACCACACAGTTTAACAGCCTCTGATGAGCCAGTTCAGCTGTTTGTGTGAGTGCTCCTTGTGCTGTTTCCATCAAAATGGGCTTCATCAGAAAAGATCTACTATTTCAAATTTTTAGGTTAAGCCACTTTGCTTTGACAGGCATAGTGATAAGTAAGTGATATATAAGCAGCACAGATGGGCAGATTGGAAGACAAGGCAACTTCTGCCAGCAGGACAATGACCAGGCCCTGAGGGAGAACTGAGGCAATAATTGTTTCAAAAGTGGATGTTTGGTTGTGGTCTTATGTTAGAAAACAGCATCATCCAGTGCCAGAGAGAAATAACCGGGTTTTTTTTCATCATTAGCATTTGTTTGTGACAACTCCTTCTATATCTTCCACATGGTTTCTGCTATATACCCATTAGAAATTCTTCCATCTAAGCATTTTTTTTTCCAAGTTTTCTTCAGTCAGACTAAGGTTTTTCAGCCACAGTCACTTCTTACAATACGGTATTGGAAATGGGAGCACAGTCTTTGTCCACCTGCCTCAAGGTGGACAGAGGCAGGAGGACAGCCCTGCCAAGGGCTGCCCCACCACACAACAAGCTGGGTGAGAGCAGCCTGACCACCAGGCAGGTCCAAGGTCTGGCCAAGGTGTCTGGTGCATGGCTGGGCAACATCTTCCTAGTAGTTGCAGCACAACTCGGTCCAGGACACCAGGAAAGGGTCAGCCAAAAAGTAGCTCTCAGGATGCAAGGAAGGCTTCTCATACAGCTCTGTCTCACAACTTCACTGTTTTGATAGAAGTCTTGTCCCAAATTAACCAAGCTTTGATGTCTCAGAGCTGACCTTAAGTTTAGGTGGTTGCACCCCTGGGGTTTGGAGGGCATTGCAGGGCTTGTTGGTGTAAGCAAGGCGCTTTCACCAATAATTTCAGAACATCCCTGTATTCTTTTTAGGAGTTGCCTGTGTTCTGGAGAACTCGCCTCTGCTCTCTGTGGGGTATTTATACTATTTATATTCATAGACTATGGCATGAGAATAACTTCCCTATTTTTCTACCTCATAGATATATTTGAAGACTTAAAACACTGCTAAGAAATAAAAATGGAAAAATATGACTTTGATATATGCAAACAGTACGTTATTAGGGAAAGCCATATCTGCAAGACATTTTATGAAAATAAATAAAATACCTTAATGCACAGGTCTATTTTCTTCTTATTTTCCGAAAGGTTAGTCAATTTTTTGAGAAGATTCAGTTTTCTTACACAAAAAAAATATTGCAGTGATCCCCGTGTATCATTCCTTGACAGTCACAATGGCATTTTCTACATCGAATACCAAAATGCCTGGCATAGCAATGAAAGTAGGTTAGACAAGTTATAAGTTAGGGTCGCTTTGGTAAGGAACCTGAAGATGCAATTTATGGACAAGAAATGACAAGTTACAGCTAACATCTACAGTTAGATGTAACAACTCACTTTTCATAAATGCTTAATTACCGCACAGAGTACATTAAGCCTAGACAAATTTAATAAATTGAAGCATCTTAATCAAAATTAAAAAAAAAAAAAAGATTTTATATACATGCACTCAGAGAGTATCAGATGAAAATATCTTTGCACACAGTGATACAAATGAGAGAAGGCATATGTAGGACAGAAATATTAAAATCTTCCTCACTAGGTGATTTCCACAGTCACAATAAAGCAGAACCAATGGATACTGCCTTGTATTTTTTCTGAAGACATGAAATCTTCAGATATAATGGAAAAAAACTTCAACCAAGAGTGTGTCTTAATGAATGGCCTTTGGTCTGATAAGAAAGTGTCTTATAAATGCTTAATAAAAAAAAGTTATTGACACAAGATTTCAGTACAAATTCTTAACTATACCTGAGTGGCATTCACAGTATTTACTGGGAATTCACACTGTTTTTTCACAACATTTTGTGCATTGGCATAAGTGTAGGTATACTGTTGAGAGCTTTGGTGTTATACTGCAGCACATCTAAAAATTTCTTTCTCAGTTACATTATTTTACTGTCAGGCCTTTCCTCCGTTTCATGAACCAAGAAGAGGTCTATACCAGCCATAACCACTTTTAGCTACAGAAGCAACTTCTGTGTTTATATGCATGACTGTATATATACATATACAACTCTACATGCAAACATTACAAAGACGTTGCCTCAAAAACATATGCTCATAATACCCGATGCTAGCTTCATTAACAAGAATGAATACATTGTCTCCTTTGCACACTGTGTTGAAGAAAACAAGACACGACTGGACTGAAAGCATAGCTAGTATAAGGAGCTAACATGGCTGTGCGCAGAACATATTTGTGTTAAATGTATTATTTTTTCAACATTTAAACATAATGGGCTATAAGAACCAGCTGAAGGTGTAAACATTTGTTGGTTACTGCTGTTTTATCAAACCTGCCTTCTTGTCATGATAAATGTTTTAGCTTCCACCTAAACAGCGCATATAACATAAACTTATTCTAAATTATTGTAGATAAAAAAGGCAGAAGAATACTCCTGAAATAATATATTACAGTTCCTGTCTATTTGATGCCTAGATCAGTTCAGACTGATTGTTTACAAGGATTAATTTTAACATTCATCTTTGCAAATCTGTGCTCCTGATCACGCAATTAGAAAGGAAAAAGATATATGCATTACAGTAAACTCTTTACCGTGAAGTATAATTACAGCCCCAAAACTTAACTGCTGAGAGGTATTTCTGGAAGTAAATTACCTTCCTCTAGATCTACCTGGGGTGTGCCAAACTAGGCAATGAACTGATCTATTGAGGAGTTAGCTCAGGAAGACTATTTCGTTCCAAGTAGTCCCTATTTGGCTTACATAGCTCTTAACCATCCCATATGAAGAATGTCTCTTGTCTCAGAATGTTTAAGTAGGTTATGTCAATTGCACCTTAAATTCCAATAAGCGTAAATCATGGCAACATGTTGACCCTTTTTGAGAGAAAACACGTTTATGTTCACAGGGTTTGGTTCTGTTTACTCCAATCACAGAAACACATCAACACACATGAGGCTAAAGCAGGTTTCTCGACATCTGAATTTTGATGTCTCACCCAATCCTCCACAGCACTGCTAGGCTGTTCCCTCAATAAGTGTTGGAGGAAAGTGAGAAGTCAGTCAGGAACATGCATGTGCAAATAGGTATTGGGAAGAGGGGAAGTAACCATAACCAATGTATTAGCATAAATAAGCCTAGAACAAATACATAACCCTCTTCTCTCATTCCTGCCAGCATAGGACTAGAAGCTGTCACTCGGGGGAGCCAGGAAGAACCTCAAGCTGCTGACAGGGTGGCATAACTCACACCAAAAGCTGAGGTCTGGGTGTCTTCAAGGACCTGATGTGGGCTTCTGACTTTTGCAAAGCAGTCAGTGAATCTCAGCCACCCACCAGGGAGAATATGGAAGTAAAGCTCATTTGAATTAACCAAGTTTCACTTTAGCATAATTTGCTATTGTTGCAGAAGAATACTCTAGTAACAGAGAAGCTTTAAAGCAGCAGGTCATAATTCTAGAGCAGAAACAACTGAGCTGTGGTGATTAATCTCAGATGAGGTCCTCTTGTATGTTGACTTCAATGGACCTCAAACCATAACTTGTTTTTCAATGTTATTTGGACATATTCTAGTTGCAGCAGATTTTTTAAAGATGAAAAGAGTGAGAAGTCAGGCCATTACACTCCTTCACAGTCAAGTTAAAGTTAGGCTTAATTTTGGTGCAGCATAGGTATCCATAATTCCAAGACATCTTTACAATATAGATGACAAGCATACTCTGTTATATAAAGTGAAGCCACATGCAATACAGGCTTATTGTAAAACTCCCAATATACTATCTTCAAATGTAGTTTTGAGCTGGGAACCACAAAGCACTTTATATTTAAATTAAATATTAGTGCTTACAGACACAACATATATTGAATATTTCTGGTTTATCATGGTAAAACTCTTAGGTTATGTAATAAAACAGCCTATTTCCACACAAAGAGAGGAGCACAGAGGAAAAAAGACATGTCAGGGAATCCAGATAATGCCACCACCCCCATGAGGAACTCCAGAGGCATCGGGGGGGTATCAATACCACAGCCAGAAGCCCCAGCGCCTGCCTGGCTCCTCCCCAGGGTGTCCCAGGGATCCTCCGCCCCAGGGACAGGGGGACAGACAGCACCGTGAGCCTGTGAGGGCTCTGCAGGTCTCATCACAAACTGAGGGGTCACTGCCTGGGTGTGCAGGGCACTTTATGGGGCGCAGGGGATGACACAAGGCTTATTGTGGGATGTGCAGGGGAGGAACCAGAGGCAGGAGAGGTGGGGATCAAGGTGGTTTGAGGAGGAGCAAGCATGGGAAAACAGAGGCAAAAAGGAATACAAGGGGTCAGAGAAGTGTGAGCAGGGACTGGCCAGTGTGCTCTTGGCAGAATCACAGAATCACAGAATGGTCAGGGTTGGAAGGGACCTCTGGAGATCATCTAGTCCAACCCCCACACCAGAGCAGGGTCACCAAGATGGCACTCTTAACTGTAACACAATCCAGCACTTGAATGCACAAAGCAGAATAATCAGATCCAACTTCGAAAGACTTGAGCAGTCAGGTACAACTCCTCAAAAAAAAAAAAAGTGAGTGTGCAGCCTGTCCAGACAGGGAATGGGGCGAGCGGTCTATGTGCATAAATGTGTATCAAGTATGTGTGTTTCTGTGTGTGCTTACTGGGTTAACGTGCTTAGACTCACCTCCAGCCATCTGCCAGATTTGGCAAGTCCTAACAAAAATCACAGGCATGCAGAGTCTGTTGGTAGAATATTACGTCTGGGATTTACATAAAAATTATCTGACTGACCAATGTTTTGAATTCGCATGTGTTTACAGCAGATGAAGAATTTTCTGATAGATTTATTTTCAACAAGAGTTACATCAGATCTCAGATTGCCAAACTCCTTGACTAGCACAAGCCTCACAGTCCCCCCTCAGTTCCATAAATGCCATTGTGGGTGTGAGTAAACCAGAAAGTGTGGTTGCACTTATGAGCTTCATATGCAAATGCAAGTGAGATTGTCATATCCTAATGTGATGTTAGGACAAAGTAAGAGTATGCACTGACCTGTTTCAAAGGCCATGATTTTCAGGGAAGGGGGATTTGACTGTGTGTTGCAGATGGCATGAGTCATGCACTCCAGACACTCAGAGAGTCTGTATCCACACCCCACTGCAACACACACCTACAACAGTGTTACATTTAAATTACAGCAGAATCTTTCTTTCATGAGTGTCACAGGCTACCTGAATTTATGATATAGAGGGGAAAAAAATGATTGAAAAAGAATACCAATCGACCCCAAATCTTAATTATTAAAAAGATGTTTAAATTTTTTTTTTTAAAATACCCTTTTTGGTGAAGAAAGAATTTTAGAAAGACTTGAAGGAACATATTCTTAAATACTTGCATTTCCTTTGTGAAGACATTAGCAGAAGCTCCTTTTTCTTACTTGAACTGTCTTAATGTCTACTTTAGTAGAAAGTGAATAAATAAAAAGTTGTAGCATAGACATTCAAACTGCCTATGGGGAACAGGATACGTGGTAACACTAGGTGTTAAGTTATTGCATCACCTGAATGATCCTTTAGATGGAAAAGTGCCCACAAAGTCAAATTATCTGACAAGCAGAAAGATAAAGCCAAAAAGTAGAGAAATAATGCTAGGAAGGAAATGCACTACGAGGGATGATATTGATGATGACATCCCTAATTTATTTTGTAGAAAAAATTAAGACTAAGAATGGGAAATTAGAATAGGATGTGTCTATTTTTATCTCATCATCCACCAAAATGTTGCCCTAGGCAATGAGCATGCAGTAAGTAATTTTAGTCTGCTTGCTTGTGGTTCAACCCAACTCATAGTCAGGGCTCACTTAAGTATTGTAACTTCTATATATAATATATTTATGTGTGTATATTTATAGATATGTATGTATATATACATATGAATGCATATGTACCAACATGTATATATAGTATATATACACAGTGCACTTATTACACAGATGTTGTGTGTTTTATGTATATGTATAAATATGTACACATGTGCATTAGGTTCTTTGTACATAACTGCGGACACAATCATATGAAAGAAGAGTTGAGACAGAAGATTCTTTTAAGAGAAATCCTACTGAGGTGTTGGAAACTCCATACTGGTGGTGAGGCCCTGGAACAGGTTGCCCAGAGAAGTTGTTGAGGCTCCATCCCTGGACGTGTGCAAGGCTAGGCTGGATGTGGCCTTGGGCAACCTGGTTGAGTGGAAAGGGGCCCTGCCTATGGCAGGGGGGGTTGGAACTTGATGATTTTCAAGGTCCCTTCCAACCTAAACCATTCTATGATTCTATGATTTTATACATTTTACCCCATACCATGTGACTCAACCCTTATATGACAACGAAAAAAAATTGTGTTGTTTTGCATCCATTGTCATAATCCAGCTGTGTACACCAGACCTGCAATTGTCATCCAAGAAGCCATACAATGTTCCTTAAGGAATGCATACAACATTTGGTCCGCTTTGGGTTGGACTATCATACAATTTGTATTAAGTTCTTCCTGTAGAGATCATATGCTATGTAGTCTTCCATCAGAAGCACAATGACAGAAGAATTTTGCAATATTTCCTCTGTAATACTTATGTCACCCACAGCTCTAGTAGGTGGACCCATGACTGTTTCCTAATTTGAGGTTACAAACATATATCTCCATGCTGATTTTTTGCTTTCCCCTTATGTTGATAGCAGCAGGTTTTACAACTGTGGTTCCTTTTAAAGACAGTTTTCAAATGTAGGCAATTGAGAACTAAATTATTGATTCAGTCTAAATCGAGACTAGTTTCCTCCACAATTGTCCCCATAGCTGGTGTGAGAAGATTTACAAAACTAAGTACCCCAATTGTATTGTTAGAATGTCCTTTTTGTTGTATAGGCAGAAAATGCATGTTATACCAAATATATTTGCAATGGTCTCTGTCCCAAGGAACTCAGATTCTGAAAGCAGCAGGCTTGTGAAGAGGTAAACAGAAATCATTTCAGTACAAATTAAAACAGTTTATCATAGGTGGCACCGCAGAATTCCACATTCTATAAATGGAGAAGTACAGTATTTTATAAAGCAAACCCGTATTATGTGTCTGGGCCAGAAAACAACCATCAGTTTTCTACCTACCTTCCCTATCAGATACTGTTACCATTTGCATCCGACTCTGCTCTCCTTGATATATGGGAAGTATATGTGAGTATTCTGTCCTAGCATCTACCTAAGCAAATACTTACTGACCTATGTATCAATAAGGTTCAACATTATTATAAGTAAAAGTCTACACTTACAACAGAGGTCTATTGGATTTAACACTTAAAAGATTTAACCTAATGAATTGTGTAATGTGAAACAGATTTTAAATCCTAGATACTTGCCAATACCTTCCATATTCTACATATTTTTATATGTGTAGAGGATGTAAAAATGTATGAGTCAGTATGTGATTGTTAATGCCAAAATACACTGGAAGCTAAGAGCTGGCCTATAAAACTTACTCATGTTAAGTTAGCATTTACTTGAAAGGAGGGGCTTTAATGGAACTGCTTGCGTCAGTAAGTGCTTATCAGTGTGAGCTAGGGCTCCACAATCTGGCCTTTTAAAGAAAATTGCTGCTCTGAGTTTCAGGTGGCACATTATGCAAGCCTGTACTGCAGCACCTGCAGTGCATGATATAGAACAACATATGCTTGTCTTACAGCACCATTTATTTAGAAATAGCACACAACACATCTGATGCTAAAAAGAAGAACAAAACAAATCAACACATTTGTTTTCAGAACAACCAACTATTTTAAGCTCGTGAATTATTCACTGAGGTTTTGGGGGGTTTGGTTGTTTTTTGGGTTTGGGTGTTTTTGTTTTGTTTTTGTTGGATTTTTCTTTGGGGGAAGGCAGCAGTGAAAGGGAGACAATATGCTCCTTAAGTTTTTTTTTTAGACCATTTGCTACAAAGGGATGCTTTTAATCAAATAAAATAAAATATTTGGGTAAAAAATAGTTATAAAACCAGAACTTTATGCTTCTCTAGGTGTTAACATCAAAATTAGCAGCAGAAATAATGTGTGCCTCTGCTTGAAATGCTGATCGTGATTATCATCTTTTTTTCTGAAGTTAGCTGTGATGAAATCAAATCCATTCTGTTTTGTCACCTCAATGATGTCCTGTGATAAACATGGAAAGATATAAAATCTTACAAAATTAGTATACAGACTTTTTAGAACTACTAGGAATATTGCCAGCATGTAATTCAAGAAAGGGTAAAAAAGTATGTATGTGAATTATTTAAAAAAAGAATGAGGAGAGAGGTCAGAAGCTACCTCTATTGCTGTTCATGGACCAAATCCCACAGCAATATAAAGGCCAGTTGAGTTGGCAGTAGAAGGACCTTAAAGTATATTTAAATTTCCTAACACCGAAACGTCTTTGACATAAGTAGTGAACTGCACAGAAAAGTGTCTATGTAGCAGTGAAACTGGTGACATATATTACTTGATTCTTCTGGACATTGTCCTGGACATTCTCCTGGACATCATTCATATGTGTAATGAATTGAAGCAAGGTAGTGCTACCATGCAATTCAATAATCAATGGAACAACCTCATCAATTCTCAGCTAGAACTACTGTAAGGAGTAGATCAAGGATGAAGGAGGAGGTTTTGGAAACCAAACTGTGGCCTGGATAGATAATTATTAAAAGATAAGAGCACAGTGGACAGCCTAAGGGCTGCAGATGAAGATCTGTAGGGAGGGTTGCATTCCCTTTGCTTTGCCTAGAGTACATCCCTGGAAAGCCTAGCTGACTGCAGTCAACTCATATGTTTGATTGCTTTCCCGCAATTGATTTTCCTTAGAGTCCATGACCCCAGGGTTCAAATGCCAGAGCCTAAAAGCTAATTTTGCAAAGCACAGCCATGGCAATGTAGTTCAGCTTTACTTTAAGAACATTTTGGTGAGCTTTGGGCTAGTATCAGACTTAAGACCATGCAACATCAGAAAAGAAGAAACAAAGGACTGGAACTCTTGAGTCAGCTGTAAGCAGTAGCTCCAAAACTAAAGAGAAAAATGCTGACGTGAGAAGGTAAAAAGCCCAACAAAATGCAAAGTTGGAAGGTAGCAACACAGCAAATAGGGTTAGAGCTCATTTTGTCATCAAGAGGTCATAACTTCTCCAGCTGACTTGTAAATTCCTGACCAGCAGGTTATGTCACTGAGTGCTTGGCATAAGGAGTTGTAGTAAATCAGATTTTGCTAGCAATTAAAAAAAAAAAAAAAAAGTGTACTCCTCAGTACACACTGACTTCAGAATTTCTACACATAATAAAAGGTATCCAAACACAATCAGTTGGCAGAGAAAAGGTCCTCTATTGCCAAACAATATTAGCACCAAAAATTATTCAATGATGGCATAGTGGAATAACTAATGCATGTAAACAACTTACAGGTAGAGTTCAGTTAGAGTTGCTTCGGGGTGCAGAGTAGACCTGAATATTTTCCTCCATTATTTTTTCCAAGAAATAGGTAGTCAATGAAATCTGTCATGTCATGGTTTGACACTTAGCTGTGCTACTATTTTTAGGAAAGAAGGCCATCCTACTACTCTTTCACTACCTTGTTCTACAGTGTCAGGGTGTCTCCTCTATATAGTATGCCCATCTAAGCTAATTTCCTTTCATATTCATGGCCTTGCAAAATTATTGTACTTTGTGACTTTATTTCCCCACTTCAGCTATATACTTCACAATTTTCTTGAATGGTAGCTACTAGAAATTTCAGATACATTACTTTTTTCTTCCACTTGATAACTTCCATAGTTATACCTAAGGTTACATTACATGCTTGTCAATGTCCTTCTGTTACCAGCTATAATTCCAGCATCATCTTCACAAAGATGTTAACACAGGTGGATTATCTAGGAAAATTACCTGTTTCCTATCATATCAGAGAGAATGACCATACAATGGTGTTTGTAAATATTTTCAAACTACATTTTAAAAAAGCCTAAGTTCTCATGAAGTTAAAGATTTCATAATTTTAACATATACGGTCTGCTGTGGTAAGAGTCTTGGAGAAAAACATGAAAGGAATGTGTTAATTTAAAAAAAAAAAAAAGAAAAAAGAGCAAAATATGTAAATGTTATTAGGCATATCCTCAAATATGCAAAATAATGCTTTGATTTATATGCACTCTTCAGACCTTTGAGTCTTCAGGTTTAACAGAAATGTGGTTTGTGTTTTATCTTTTTGAGAATGTTCTTAATGAGGAATCAAAATCTTTACCTAAGAATTTGAGTATCAAAGTGCTCTTTCTACCAAAACCAGATTTATATATGTGAAAAGCAGAATCTAAGAGTTGGCCCAAACCGTGAGAATACTCCACACTAAAATTAGTTGCCAATCTCCTTTTGGTTTCTGATAGATAGTCTTTATATAATTCTAGCTAGTAGGGCCCCGCAATAAAAAAAGAAGTATTGCAAATCAAAAGTCCTGACCAAATCCAGCATCCAACTACTGTGTTCAGAAACACTTTAGCTCACACAGAAAATACAGCCATACTGAAGAAGGAGATGGAGAACTTTGAATTACAGGAAGACTTTACCACTAATCAGTCCTGTCCCGCAGATCAAAAGTGTGGAATACACTAATTAAGAAGAGTCTTTTCTGTTTCTTTATTCATGGTATTTAAATCATTTAAATACCATGTTAAAATTCATGATATTTAAACATTTAAATTTCATGATATTTAAAACCTGGCATTTAGACCAGGTATAAAAACAAAATTAAAATATAACTTAATCTTTAAAGGATCAGAAGTTTTCTAGGAAATAAGAGAACAATGATCAACCTTGTATGAAACTTATTTTTCTTATTTTCATTGAGATGGATTCACAATGATTTGACATTTCATCCATAACATTGCATGAAATATAATATGAAGACACTAACAGATATAATCTCCTGCATATCAAAGGAAACAGCCATGAAAATGCTCTGATACAGAGCATTTTTCTTCCTATTTTGTTTCACTACCACAGGAAGGAAGAAGACCAAGGATTTAGAAAACAAATCAGATTTGGAGTTTAGGAATGAATCAGAGATAAAGCGGATTTGACCCTGAGTTCTTATGAGGTTTTACCTTTAAAGAGATGAAATTTCAGACCAAAACCTATTTGCACTATATTTTCATCGGTTTGGGGAACTTCTGAGGATCCCATTGAGACAACAGAACCCACTGTTTTTAATGCATATGTTTTTTCACCCCTAAAGATGCGAGCTGATACCACTGTAGAGGATCTATCTTGCCATTGCAGAAGACTTTGATCTGTCTAAGCATTGTATCACGGCTCAGTGTTTTAGTTCTTGTGAACCATCTAAGCGAACAATTTAGAAGACCAGTGTGACGAATAATGTGTTGCTATCATGTATTTAACTGGCTTTAATGAAAAAGAAAAAGGATGTTAATTTCTCATATGTGCAGATTTCATGGATCTTGACAGCAATGGGTAAGCTATCTGGCATCATTGATTCTATAGGGCTCTCTGTGGCACTAGCACTGAATTCACGTGTTCTCAGCATAGGGAAAAAAGGCATGGCTACACCTTGTGTAGCAGGTGAGACCATATTTTGACATACCATTGTGTAAGTGCTGGAACAGTTCAATAACACCTAATGATGTGGTCAGTCTGGATTGGTATCCCTTATAGTACACTGACAAATAACATTGGTCCTTACAGTGATGTCTTGTAGTAGTTGCTCATACCTGTTTTTAAAGCCTCATAAAATGAACAAATAGATATAGATTCTTATCTGAATCTGACAGATGAAGTTCTTTTTTAATGCTAACAGTGTGCAGCCTGCCACCAGGTGATGGATTAGCTCAGGTCCGAAAGCAGTATGCCATATCAAAGTTCCCAGTGCAGTGCAGTGTGAGATGACCTCTTGTAGAATTTAAAGTATGTAATAGTGAATGGTAAATTACAGTCTTTCTTTTACCCTGTCCTTCCAGTTTAAGAAGAAGCCTCTGAAAAGAAACAGGTAATAAAACATATGTGCAAATCTTGTACAATAATTGGAAAAAAGAATTTTTTACATTGTTTTTGCAATCTTTACACCCTTCTAAAGCTCCTCAGCATTTCCCAAAAGACTAAATGAATCATAGTATAAATAAGAAACAGACATTAGGCATATCAAGGGAACTTTTAATTTGTAAGGAACCCTGAAAGCAGTGCCAATATGTCAGAAAATGAGAAAAAAGGCTGGAAAATAATTGGGGAGGGTGTTTTAAAGTGTCAGAAGGCAGATCCCTGCCAAATAACTCACTAGTATAAGGTGGGGGTGGGAAGGGAAGAGGTGGTTAATGCTTTGCTACTCATCCCTTGACTTTTCTTTGAGATGGTGACTGAAGAGATTCACCTCTGGAAATTAAGAAAAGCTTTACAATCATAAAACTTCTTTGCATTATTGTCTTCTTTCTCTGGACCACAATGGCTGTCCACTTTAATTATTATTTTTTCTATGCCATACTACATATCTTATAATATTCAAACCTTCCTGGGCTGTCACAGCAAATGGAGGAGACAAGGCTACGTACTGTATTCCATTTGTAATCTGAGGCATTGTAGGGTTTACTTCTTGGGTTTTGATATGCTGACCATACTTTTCTGTAGTTTGATTCAGATTTGAGATGTCCTTTGCAGTGTCTAAAAGTCCCAAAGACCTGAATTTAACCGGTGCAGAGCAACTCTGAATAGCCAGAGCCTCCAAAAAAAAAAAAAAAAAAATAAAAATCCTGTTGTCTCCTGAAACTGAATTAACCTGGAATATCTTGTTCTCAGATTTGCTTTTTTGTTCCCGCTCCCTCCCCCCCCAAAAAAAAAACCAACAATGGAATCCTCTGCATGTCCTAAATTAAGAGCAAAGGAAACCAAACACACCAAACCCCCAACCATTTGTCTCTGTTTAGCATGAGAAGTCAGTCCCTACAAAAGAATTTTATAGTATCTTAAAAAAAATTTTGCCTCCAAAACTAGCAGTACGGCAAAACAGCATTGCATTATCACAATGACCTCTTTATTTTCTGCCTGTTAACTGGACCACAAATTTTGAAAAGAACAATCAGAAAAGTTCTTTCCTTGCATTCTGTTTCCAGAAGCTAATAAACCGTGCTGCATGGACACCACTAATTCCCTTATACTCCTTTGGTGGTATTTTTTGTCTGCCATCTGTATAACACTAGAACTCTTAAGGAATAGTTTATAGGACATGTATTTTTCTTCCGCAACAGAAATATCACTAGCCTACATATTCTCTGTGGTGTCTAAATACTTACTAGATGCTTCTGTGCGCTCCTCAGCTGTCAGCTAGATTCATAGCCTTTGCTAAACTTTCTCTAAAATCTTGTTCTAGCTTTCCTCAATATAAAAGCAAAAACCCTGTACAAAAGAAACAATTTGATGAGATAATAGTCACCTGATCATATAAAAAATATCAGATTGGAGGATTTCTTGGGGCTTTGTTTTTGGAAGTTGGGGTTCCCAGTTGCATGAACAATACGGTATTTGCTTCTGAAAAATATCACTTGAGGTGTGCTGCTCTGAAAATTTTAAGTTCCTTGTATCTAACACTTCTGATTAATTTAGTGTTGTTGCACCTTTTACATAGCACCTGTACACTTCAGAAATGATCACATGCACAGACACGCACAGACACATGCACAATCACAGAATGCATTTTTTCATAGATCCTGACAACGATTAGAAAATGAAATTCATCCCAAAGTTTGACTATAGTGGACTGGAACATGGAGAATGTGATTATGTGCTTCTGAGCACTGTAGCAATGTAAATTAACTAGATGCACGTAACTTACAAGAAATGCTGTCTCAAATATCTCAGACCTTCCAAACTCCAGTCATTAGGCAGGGCTGGCTTGCTTTAGTTACCCAGAGAGAGACTACTAGAAAGTCACAGTGCCTTGTAGTGCATGGTGCCAGCCGTGGAATAGTTACCCCTGATTCAGCCATCTTCTAGAACTAGGGTTAATGTGCTGTTTGTGATAAAATTTTCATCTTCATGCAGGGAAGCCATGAATATTTTTAATAATAAAACGTGATGTCTTTATTAGGTACATTAATCACAAACACTTGGCTAAACATTTGATGGATCAGAGGGCTGATCAGAGGGATCTGGACAGATTGGATCGATGGACTGAGCCCAATGGTATGAGCTTCAACAAGGCCAAGTGCCAGATCCTGCACTTGGGTCACAACAACTCCATGCAGCGCTAGAGGCTTGGGGAAGAGTGGCTGGAAAGCTGCCTGGTGGAAAAGGACCCGGGGGTGTTGGTGGATGGACGGCTAGATATGAGCCAGCAGTGTACTCATGTGGCCAAGAAGGCCAACGGCATCCTGGCCTGTATGAGAAATAGTGTGGTGAGCAGAACTAGGGAAGTGATCGCCCACCCGTACTCGGCACTGGTAAGGCTGCACCTTACCAGAGAGTATTTGACACTGTAACTTGGAAGGCTGAATACCTAATAGTATCAAATAAACCTTGAGTATGGCACAGTATTAATTTCTGATAGTCCTAATGTACTTTAATATCCCTATGCATCAATAGCTGTGCAAATAAACTTGATTTATAAATAGAAGTCAAGACATTTGAAGCCAAAAAAGTCTGTACAATTTTATACATTGCCAAATATCCTGAAGTCAGCTTTACTGAATTTTCTTCATTGTCAAATGAATGCATTTTACCTACTGCCATCAGGTGCAATAAAGCATTCAATTTTATCAAATAAGCAGTTCTTCGTACACTTCTTGCCAGAAATTGCTTTGCTTTAGTAACTGATTAAGTGATCTTCTGTGTATATTTGTAACAGACTTTAGGTGCTTTAAACTGAAGTATGATTCAAAATATAAGATATTTGCATAATACAGGAAAACAGTGTCTTTCACCTTATTCTTGTACCTAGTGGTGTGTTACACAAATTCAGTTCATAGCATTTTATTTCCAAGCTGTTACTCATATTTCCTGTAGTTCCTCACCATTTACCATGTGTATCATATAAATGTTTTTTTTTTTATTTGTTTGCTTGTTTGTTTGCTTCTGAATACCATCATTTGCTGTATACTTGAGAGGATTAAAAATTATTATAGTTTATGTAGAGAAGAATCCCGACCATTTTTTTGAGTCACGTAAGCATTGTTCTCATCTAAATGTCAGAGTTCTTTAATTTGTGTGATTACTACAGTTAATAAATGGGTCCTACACCTCTTTTCAGTCTATGTAATTGGGAAAAAAGAATACATTTGTGGTGTGTTACCTGATTTGTTGCTGTTATTTTTCATAATCTCTTTGAGGCCAGACAAGTTGTCACTTCCAGTTACTGTGGGTGAGTATGATATGGCATGCAAAATTGCACACCATGTTTTTACAGCCAGAAAAATAATGGGTGTCACCACTGTAATTGCTGATAAAAATTCGGTGTTTGATACTTAAATCAATTACCTACCAAAGATGTCTTATGCCAGTGTCCTGTCTAGGAAGAATCTAATATAGCCTATTGACCTACAGTCAATCAACGTACATAAAGAATGATGAATCTACAAGGAAATATATTATACAATCACAGTATGTATTTGTGTGTTTCAATCCATACAATGACTTTTAAGAAATTAAAATGATGTTCGAAATTCATAATAAATAATAAAGGTAAAAATTTTCTTTCAATACACATGTGGTGATTACATATTGCAAAGATAAGTACTTGTAAAAATGGAAATGGGTGGAAAAGACAGTGTGAGAGAGAAAATATTGAAAATCGTGGAGAAAAAAATAATTTATGTGATTTTTAATTTTAAAAATCCAGAAGGTCATAATCAGCACAAATGTCTGACTGAGAACATTGAAGAGAAAATAGAACAAGAAAGGAACCAGCTATAGGGGCCGTTTAGCTGTGAGAAGAGATGAAACTAACCCAAGAATGACTTAGTACATTTAGGGCAGCACAGAGCTCTGTGTGGGAAGCTGAGTGAAATGGCACAAAACTGTTATAGCAGATGAGATCATGAGGATGCTTTTTATTTATTTCTTAGCCTTTTTTTGGGCCAAACCCTGAAAAGCTGGTTCAAGATGGAATCTGTACATGATAGAAATAATGAAGAAATAATCATATAGTGAACAGCAATCAGGAAGAGTCCAGATCTGATATGATTAAATTAACAAATTTTATTTTATGGTTGTGAAATGGTGGGATACAAGGAGAGGAAAAGTGGTGGGTATTTGGTCCTTCTGAAGCAAGTGTTGAACTTCCTTTTGAGCCAACACAAAACAAGTGATCAGTCAGAGGGAATGGCACAGTCCTCATTGTCTATCAAACTTCCATACCTGACAGGACAGAGATTGTAGAGATTGCTCCCTGGAAGGTTTATGTAGTTCATATCAGCCCCTACCCTTATGGAAAGTCCCAGTTTTGGGGCCTGGGACTGGAGCCCTAAATTTCAATCATGTCTAGCTGAGTGGTCTATTCAACAGATTATAATGACAGTCCTTCTTGATGGCTTTCTGTCTCGCTCCATGCTCATGAAGTTATCTGATGTAGACTGCTTAGCCCTGAATTACAATGCAACATTAAATGGAAAATAAACACGTGGTTCACCACTGCCTCAACACTGTGGACTCTTCCATATGGAGGCAGTGCTGGGATTTAGCAGACTTCACCCCACACAAAATTTTTTATTGTTAATAGCTCTCCTAAAATAAACGTTTTAACATTTGTTGAGATCACCACTCATTTACAGAGTCACCTATACGCAAAATACGCTTGACCTCTTCAAAAAACATTTAACTTCTTTCGTGCAATGTTGTTTTTCAAAAGCTTGTAGTAGACAAAATCCAGGTGTTAGATTAAGCTAAATAAAAGGTTTTAATATGTCAATTTGAAAAACTAGCTGAAAATAGACCATAACTGAACAGATTAAAAAACACTTCTATTCCTGATCTAATTCTGTTTAATTTTTTTTTTCACCATGAACCATAGCAAAAGATCTTGAATATACGCAGACTGAGTAATCAGTTAATTTTGAAATAGGTGCAACAGCAAACAGAACTGATGACCAGCCAATTCTTTATACAAATCTGATCACACTGTAAATGAACAACAGTATTTGAAAACAATGCAGAGACACTGAATAGATACAGAAATTAAGAAATGCAGGTCACAACTATTGTATGAGAGAACATATTAGGATAGAATATTGAAAAAGACTTATTCCAAGGTGTAGGTAAGATTAAATTCAATTTTCTAAGTGTACTTCACTAATCGTAATATTTTCTGATCTTTTCATACTAAGGAATTAGATGTTAAATAAAAAGAGTATACTTGCAAATGAAGAACATCTTTAATTCATTTTTTTGACCTGACAAACTATCAGGTAATGTCACTTTTACAGTATAGCTTTCTATTGACAGTCATGTTTTCACTGTATTTGAAGTTAACTAGCAAAGTTTCCTTTTGTTCTTCATTTGGAATAAGTTATTTTAGGATTACACTAATTTCCTAAATGAAATATCATGCAAATGTCTGCCCTACCTCACATAAACAGAAAAAAAAAATCAATCAAACAAAAAACAAATAAACCAGCAAAAATTCCATTTTGGGGTTCATTATAAAGTTTCTTCTCCGGCACTGTCATACAATAGGTGTTAGAGAAAGAAAGACCAATAAATCACCAGTACCTATACATCTAACATATATAAAGACTCAGCCAGCTGTCAGTACAGTAGGGAACCTCAGCTGAATTGACCTATTTCTTGCCTAGTGTAAAATTCTTCTCTCCTCCACTAATTATACCTTTAGAGACTATTCATGTTTGCTAAATATATATATATGTGTGTGTGCATTTATATTTCCTGCTTTTTTTTTTTGACCTCATTACCGATGCTGTACTTCTTTTTATTTCCCATTTCTTTCTTTGTTTCTGTCTTTAGGCATCATTCAGAAAATTCGGGATTCTGTGGAAAAGAAGAAAGCCTTCTGTGCCCTGACAGTTTAATAGTTGTTAAATATGACATTTTTATTTCAGTTCATAATGAGAAAATGTGTGGTTTTGGTACAGTTCAGAGCAGGAAGAAAGGCTAATATGTAACTTCCAGAATCTGATTATAAATTAGATTCTTTTGTTATAATCTTAGTTTTTTCACTGACTTCAGTCTTACAACTGTTCATCCGTACTGTTGTAACTCACAAGGATAGAATAAGTTCATTTTTGAAAAATGCTTTGTGAAGCATTCACAATCTAGCCCAGAATGAAAAGTCTTTAATGGTTATTTTAGCTTCAGAATAGCTGCGTTTGAACACAATGCACCACAGAGGTGAAATGGAGGAGAAAGAAAATGAGCAGGAAATATGGTATGCTCTATAAAAAAGTGTGTTCTCAGGTCACAGTATCTCTTTTTATTTTTTTGTGTAGAAAGTATTTATTTCTTTTTTCTTTTTTTCTTGTCCCATTTTAGAGATAAAATCTGTGTGGGACACAGTGAAGCAAGAGGGGAAGTAATTTCTTTTTATTTATTTTTATTTTGAGAATGACAGTATATTTGTACCTGGTTCTGTGAAGAGGATGTGGGTGTGGGTTCAACAGGCTCAATCTCATTTTTAAATAGGATCTAGGGCAATGATATTCTCTATACTCCCCCTGGTATAAAAGTCATCCTCTTTATCAGAAGATGCCTTTTCATGGGAGACAGATGGTATGAGCTGAACTGCGTGGAAAAAGTGTTTGTGCTTTCTCACCACACCTAGAAGCATTGCACCTAAGGTACAATGCTGCTGTGATTTCTGAGGGGGCAGAGCCTAAAGTAACCTCCTAAAGAGGGCCATGATTCTGCTTACTCGGCATGACAAATACCAACTGAAATTTCTACTGCAGCTCCTCTGCTGCTGCATGCTAGAGGAACAATTTTTTTAACAGTCATTTCTTTTATATAAGTGATTTCATAAGTATATTGCAACTCCTTTGGTGGTTTTTAAGTTTCTCAGAACCCTACAAGAACCATATCTAAGTTCAACCAAAGGAGAACATTCACAGGCCTTCCTGTACCTGATGCCTTCCACCATACTCAATGAAAAGAGCACAGGGACCCAGACCACACACACAAAAAATCTTTTATGGTCTTTAAGTCTCCGTACAGCAGTGCCTGTATTTACTGAGCAGGTATGGAAACTGGGGTCCTGTCTAGGTGCCAGCGTTGGTACCAAGGTTGACATCAAGAGAATTCTTGCAAATTCTGTGACAGAAACTGCGTATGACAATTGCTTGCATTTTACTCTCTGCAGACTACGTGTTTGGAAAAAGGAGAGTCTTTTGCCCTAGCATTAACTGCTGCTCATTGAGTCAGGTGCAAATTTCTGCCAGGAAGCAAAGACTCATTCTTTCCAGGTAGGAGAGTGAAGCAGGCAGAGGGGAAGGAAGGAAAAGTGGGAAGGAGATTCAGGCATGAATAAAGACAGTGAAACCACCTATGCGCCCAGGGTGACAGAAGGAGGAGGTTTTCCTGAGGACTTTGCTTCAACCCATGAAGATGCTAGAATTTGTTGGACTGGAAAACATGACTAGAGTGAAAGATCAATCCCAAACAGGTTTGGCAAGGGCAGATTTTTATCATTTCCTTTTTTATTTTAATATTTATATCAGCCAGTAAATCTTATCTTCTTTCTTTGAAACATTATCCTGTTCTTACTTTTCTCCTAATAATACATAACTTTAAGGTCTGAAAGCTTTTTTTGTGATTTTGGAGTGCTCACTTTCAGGAAAAGATGCAAGCAAATGTACTGCAAAGCTCTGCCCATTCAGGGTCCCACCTGCACTTGAAACTACTCATTGACCCTAAAAGTTTTCAAAGTTATATAGTTTTACCATCTTCTCTGAGCTGCCAGCTTTGTTATAGTAGTGACCTACATAAGCAGTATGAATAACACTGTCACATAGAAATGCAGGTTTAACTCCATTGCCAAGGCTGATTATTTTTTACTCACACAGTAAAGCTTAGTTTTTTGTAAAATAATATTTGAGAAACAACCATTATGTGCGTCAAGGAGACCAGTAGAATTAATCCTGCTTACAAAAATGTGTGGGTGCTCTCATGGAAAAACAAATGACACAAATAACATGATGAATGCCTGTCTTCCTCATCACACTTACTGGGTAGAGATCCACTTAGTCATGAGAGCAAAAATTAACTTATAACTAGAGGAATTTGGTTAACCTACTTTATTAGATCAACAGCGTCTCAGATTTTTCTGCATCTCCAAACAGAATTAGACAGAAGTCAAGAAAAAAACTCTTGTTGTGGTCAATTCAGTGGCAGCAAGTTCGCAAGGTCTAGTGGAAGGTTATGTTGTGCCACATGAAAATGCCTACACACTTTTCCTCATGATTGATTTTCTGTTAAAATGAGGAAGTATGATTTGAAGCGATTCATGCATTAACTTGGGCCCCTAGTTTATTTAATCCAAATGAGCATTTTGACCTGGACCTCCAGCACAGGGATGCTGAAAGTTCTCCAGGCCTGACTAAGCAGTTCTGCCTGTTGTAATAGTAAGTAATTTACATATTGAAACTACGGAGAAGGTTGTCTAGAATACAGTGTGTTTCCATCTCTAAAGTGACAGTCTTAATAAGAAGTACATTCCATTGTCAATATTTTAACATTCATCTTGCTTAATATAAAATCAATACTTTAACATAAGCTAATTACTCTCGTCTCTAAGTTACAAACGTACTCCTCTATTAGCCTGGAAACAAAATAAAACACAAGATAAAGCAGATTTTTACTAACAAATTTTATTTAATCCCCCTCCTCCCCAAGTAAAAAAAAAAATCCTTTAAAATTGTTTATGTGAGTATCTAGACACTTTTAGGAAAGGAGCCAAATTAAATAGTTATCATAGGAATGGTTTAAACTTATGTAAAGCCTGTCATCTAATGAGTTAACGCAAGCCCATCTCTCTTGTTTGACATTATGAATACATGACCTTTTATTATCATCTAGTGACAATTAGGGTATATGAAATCATTCTTGTTGTTATAGATGAGTTTCAAATAATTCATGTTGCTTTAAAACTTGTCACATGTGTTCCTGGCTTACATATGTGATGTATGTTTATATCATTTTGCATGCTACTAAAACAAACCAGTATCTGCTATGAAGTTCCAACTTTTCAGAGTAAATGAATAAGATTAATTGCTCACAATGTTAAATTTATATCTAGATTAAACGAGATTAAGAGAGTACTTGGGTTTACTTCCAAATATCTAATTTTTGTTTTAAATTAGTATAGACTACCCAGATGAAATTATAAAAGAAACTGTGTATAGGCAACAAAAAATTCCCACAAATAAATTTTGAACCAGTGGATGTTGAAAAATTATTTTTATTTTAAATACCAAATGAAAAGATCTTAAAAGTGAAGACAAAAATATTTTCTCTAGCTGCCACTATCTTATTTCATTCTGCTAAACAACATTAATAGGATGCCCTTTACTGGTCACCGTTAGAAACAATTACAACAAGAAAGCTGAAGAACACTGCCAAATGAAAAACTTGTCATTTTCAGATAATGAGATAGTATTTTATTTTTAATTTGTGCTACAGTGCAGTTTACAATCTGCAACCAAGATGGAAATTGAATTGTGCTAGGAAAGTACAGGCACAAAGAAGACACAGTCACTGCCCTAGAAAGCCTAGCAGCCTAAGCAGAGAAATCAGAGAAAGACAGAAAATCTACGTACTCAGATGGTTCTACTTGTGCGTTCTCATTCTCCCCCACCCCCCTTCTTTTTTAAACAGAAACAGGATTGATGTTGACAGTATGCCTTTCAAATACAGCAGTGTGATGAAAGAGTGAACCACTCATAACAGTCTGAACTGAAACACAGGATTGCCATTTACCATGGCAATAAGCAGGCAGTGTCACAGCAAAATTATACTACTTCACTTACATACAGCATTTTTTTTAATTTGGTTATATGAAAATCAGGATGCATGCATGTTCAAAGGCTAAGAGCACAGACTTCAGTTAGTGCAGCAGAAAAGATGATCCTTCTCCCTTAAGGATTTTCTTCCACTTGCAAATACAATTTCACCTCTGCATATTGCTTTCCTTCCTTGTGTCCAAGCACTCCTGAAGAAAACAAACTTGATAGTACTCTCATTTTTCTTTTTTTTTTTTTCTTTTTTTTTTTCCCTGTATAGGTTATTTCAAAGCTCTGAGATCTCCAAGAAGAATCTTGCTTGTTACATCTACTTCATTATAGAAATTGCATGTGTCCTTCTTATGTATGTTTTGAGGAAAGGCTGAGAATATCGACCCCTCCATTGCACTTGTGAGTTGATAATCACAGAAATACTCCCAAATGCATGACTCAGTGCCTACTAATGGGAACAAAGGATTTTCTGTCTGGCTCTGTAAAAGTAGTATTACTATAGATTACTAGGGATGCATGGGAACAAGGCTGTTCATAATTTTTTTGCAGATATTTTATAAAATATTTGTAACAGAAGTAGTTTTCAATTAACATATTTTGTGTGACACCCTGGTCAGGAGCTACAGGAGCACAGGGTCAAATGCTTTTCTCTTACAGTGACATAAATCAAAAGTAGCTGTCATTGAATTCTGAGCAAAATCAACATATAGAGGAGCAAAATGAGGCCACATTGTTATTAACGCACTTTATAAAATGATCCAATTCAGTTCACATGCAGAATGTGTATTTGTTGTGAAACAAAAGATGCAAAGGATATTTGTGCCTGTTGTGGGCAACGTTAAAGGGCTGAGCACTGAGAATTATTCTGGTGATTTAGATCATGGTAAACACACTCTCAAAAATATCAAGCTTAAATTATATAAGGTGCATAGCTGAACTGATGAAATGGTTTTATAGCCCTACAAAAGCTGGGGAATTTAAATCAATCACTAGGAAAAGCAAATAGATCAAGTAAGTGCCTTCCCATTAGCTCTGCAATGCTTGACAGAAATAGGACAGCAGAGAACAGGGTTTTTTTGGTGCACATGGGGTTCTGTTGATGTCATCTGAATTTTATTCTGCACTGCTTATGCACTGTTGCCTGGAGGAGCCCTGCAGTCTTGAGGTAAATACAGCAACTTAAAGCTTTATCACTGAACATGTTCCTGCCAGTCTATTATGAAGATAATGGGCTCTTTTTCAGGCAGTGGAGTAAAGGTCTATCTGGATACTATCACAAAATTAACAGAATAAGTGAAGAATATACAACGGGACTCTTGAGTCCACACAATACAGAATCACAGAATCATAGAATATCTAGAGTTGGAAGGGATTTATAAGGATCATCAGGTCCAACTCCCTGCTCCTCACAGAACTACCTCAAACTAAACAATATGACTAGGAGCATTGTTCAGATGCTTGTTGAACTCTGACAGGCTTGGTGCCCTTACAACTTCCCTGGGGAGCCTGTTCCAGTGACCAACCACCCTCTTAGAGAAGAAATTTTTTCCTAATGTCCAAACAGAACTTCTCCTGACACAGATGTATTCCATTTCCTTGTGTCCTGTTGCTGGTCACTAGAGAGTTGCAGCACTCCCTCCACTGCCACCCTTGAGGAAGTTGTAGACTGCCATGAGGTCACCCCTCAGCTTTTCTTCTCCAAGCTGAACAAGCCAAGTGATCTTGGCCACTCCTTTTAAGTCTTGCCCTCAAGACCTTTCACCATCTTGGTCACCCTCCTCTGGACACACTTTAATAGTTTGATGTCCCAATACTGAGGAGCCCAAAACTGCACACAGAACTTGAGGTGGATCTGCACCAGTGCAGTGCAGAGTGGGAAAATCACCACCCTTGACTGGCTAGTGATGCTGTGCTTGATGCACCCTGTGACATGGTTGGCCCTTTTGGCTGCCAGGGCACACTGTTGAACTCATATTCAACTTGCCATCAATCCAAACCCCCAGATCATTTTCTGCAGGGTTGCTCTCCAGCCTCTCATTCTCCAGTTTGTATGTATAACCAGGATTACTCTGTCCCAGGTGGAGCATCTGGCACTTGTTCTTGTTAAATTTCATCCAGTTGATGATTGCCCAGCTGCCTCGTCTATCCAGATCTCTCTGAAAGGCCTCTCTACCCTCAAGGAAGTCCACAAACTCCTCCTAATTTATTATATATTTCCCAAACTATTAAAATTTTATTGCAATAAAATAATAGCGAAGAAGAAAAGTATTTCAATTTACAGATTCGAGTTACATACCTCATTAATAGCTCTGTGTCACTTATACCCAGAGCTTACCTCATGCTAAACTAAATTACTGCCTACTAAACAGCCTTTCTTACATGAAATACAGTTCCTTGCTAGAAACACTTTGCAGAGAATTACAATATTTTCAGTTCTGTTTGAAGCAGCACTAAATTCAACTTACTGTGTTTGATTATAAGTTCATATGATTAAATCTGTGCTTGGTGCTATTTTGGTGCTTTCTAGATTTCTGTTCCTATTGCTGTCTTCCACACCTTTTGGTCTTTTAGCAGGATACCTACCTATTAGCCTTGCAAAATGTATTATCTGGAGGTCACTGTCTGTAGTAGCAGATTTTGTCAGTCTGAGTTTACTTATTTGTGAAGCCAACAAAGACAGCTTTTTTTTTTTTCTTTTTTTTGCTTTTTTTTTTTTTTTTTTTTTTGCTGGGCTTTTACCCCAAGAGCTGTGCAGAAGCTTTGGATTCTTATTTATTCTGATGAGCAGCAAAGGGCCAATGAATTCTGAAGTCCACATATAAATTTTCAGAAGTATAATACAGAAATTGCTGAGAAAATTTCAGATTTCCTTGTCTCATGTCTTTCCTAAATCATATGTTGAACCCAATTCTACACTTTCATAGTAGTTTCTCATATCTATTTACTCTGTGATGCGTTTTTAGCTCTCATCAACTTTTGTCTCCAGTCCCTCTTAGCCTACTGTCTCCATGAGTCCTTCCCTCTGGGCAAAATTCCTTATTTTTAGTTGTGCTTGTTTGGAAAGTATACCCTGTAATACCCTTCTGGCTGGGTCTAAGCTCTGCTAGAGAATGTTTAGGTTTTGGGTTTTTATACAAAATGTTCCAAACTGATCCAGAACACATCCAGAGAGAGTGATGGTCTAAGCATCTAAAGAATGACTGAACTCAACCATAAAGTCATTTATTTTTATTCTGCTCCAAAAAAAAAAAAAAAAAAGAAAAGTTTACTTTTTAGCTCTCATATTCTTTGGGGGTTTGGGTTTTGGTTTTTTTTTGTTTTTGTTTTTGTTTTTAATTTTAATTTAAAAAGATGCCAGTGTCAGTGCAGCTTTTTCTCTGTTTCTGTGCCTTATTCAGCTGGCTTATACCAAGCCCAACTCCCCTTCTCTTTAAATAATTTGGAGAATATGTGGCTGAAATGAGAACACTGTAAAGAAAGCTGTGTTTCATTTTGTTACATGTGACAAGGTCAAAAATCATAGAATCACAGAATGGTCAGGGTTGGAAGGGACCTCTGGAGATCATCTAGTCCAACCCACCTGCCAGAGCAGGGTCACCTACAGCACGTTGCACAGGACAGCGTCCAGGCGGGTTTTGAATATCTCCAGAGAAGGAGACTCCACAACACCTCTGGGCAGCCTGTTCCACGGCTCTGCCACCCTCAAAGTAAAGAAGTTCCTCCTCATGTTAAGATGGAACTTCCTATGTTCAAGCTTTTGCCCATTACCTCTTGTCCTGTCACTGGGCACCACTGAAAAAAAGACTGTTCCCATCCCCCTGGCATCCTCCCTTTAAGTATTTCTAAGTATTAATAAGACTGACCCTCAATCTTCTTTTCTCTAGACTAAAGAGACCCAAGTCCCTCAGCCTTTCCTCATATGAGAGATGTTCTAATCCCCTAATCATCTTTGTAGCCCTTTGCTGGACCATCTCCAGCAGATCCCTGTCTTTCTTGAACTGGGGAGCCCAGAACTGGATGCAGTACTCCAGATGCGGCCTCACCAGGGCAGAGTAGAGGGGGAGGATGACCTCCCTCGACCTGCTGGCCACACTCTTCTTGATGCACCCCAGGATGCCATTCGCCTTCTTGGCCGCCAGGGCACATTGCTGGCTCATGGTCATCCTGTTGTCCACCAGGACTCCCAGGTGCCTTTCCACACAGCTGCTCTCCAGGAGGTCATATAGTTTGACTTGTCTTTTTGCCTGTGATGTCATTATAAAGAAGAAATAAAAAACCTTAGTAGCCACACAGAAAACATTTGACGACTTCACACCTCCTTCAGCATGGTAAAATCCCATCGTTCAGTAGTGAACCCCATTCATAAAGAACTTTCTTTAGCCAAAAATTAATGTAAATGTTTCCCTCTGTCTTCATCAGTCTGAGTTTCAAAGTTATGTCTGGCACAGGAATAAAGCAGTGCCTCTTTTGAATGTTAGGAGCCAGCGCTTTCCTTCAAAATTATAGCCAAATAAGCATTGTTCTCTTTGGCACAAAGAAAATGTAGGCTTTCCCCCATAATTTGTCTATTTCATGAAGAATAATTAGTAAGGTACAATGTACAAAACTTCAATTGCCTAAATGTTGAAGAGTCAAACAACAAATAAGTTCCCTTGCCTAAAGCTCCACATCTTTTCAAAACTTTTCCAGAAAACTCCCTGGCTGTGAACTTTCTTCAGAGTCATATTCTCAGTACTTGTTTGGGAGTTGCTCAACTTTCTGTTTCTTCTCTCAGTTTTTCAGTGATGTTTCAGTACTTCCTCTCTCTCACATGCACACATACACCTCTCTACTGAGAAAAAAAACCCAAACAAACAAAACCCACAACAACAACAAAAAGAACTAAAAAAACAAAACAAAAAAAAACCACCAAAAAAAAAAAGCGCCCCAAAAGCCCAACAAAGTCTTATCACCCACATATACCTTTATTTTGGAAAGTGACATGTGCCTGTGCTTTCAGTGATGGCTGCTACTTTTTGTAAAGGAATCGGTAAGTGGCTTGTTACAGCTACCTTCAAGGAAGGGTGACGGTTACTCTTACCTACCACAGTGACATTTTATCCAGACTGCAACTTTACATAGACCTAATATTTGTTGTCAAGATACTGCATCATACATTTTTCTGACTTTTGGTGTGGTTTTGTTTATGTGTTTGTTTGTTTATTTTTCCAAGTACTTCCACAGGTAACATTAGAAGGGCTTGGGGTTTTTGTTGTTGTTGTTGTTTTAGGGTTTTTTTTTTAAACATACATATACTTTTTGACAATCTGGACTCAACAAAATCATGAGATACACCATGCTTGATTTATTACATTTATTTAAGAAATAGAAAGAACAGCTAACACCTACAAGCTTTCCAGACAGCGACAAATTTGAAAAATTGACACTTAGGTTGTGCTAGGTAAATATTAGTGACAGGCACACAGAGGTATGTGTTAAGTAAAATATGCACTGACACAACAGGGCTAAGAAAAACAAGGGTGTTGAAAAAATATAACCTTTTCTCTCTATCTGCATATTTAAGAATAAAATACAAAGAGGACACAAATTTGTATATATAAAGTAAGCAATTAGTCAAGTAACTTACCTCTTTTCACATATTTACTAAGAAAGAGACTTAGATACTTGGATTTAAAATATACCCATAGTCATCTTTAAGGATTTTTTTTTTTTTTTGCATTACAGTAAAATGCAACTATGATAACTAAGATTCCTACCACCATAAATACTAAATATAGGTAAACATTCCCTGCTCTGATATATTTATAACATCAGGAAAAACATTCTCTGTCCTGATGAGTTTAGGTTGTAAATGAACAGGGAAATCAAATAATGGAGACAACAGAAGCATTATCCACATTTTACAGTCAGTAAACCACAGCAGAAAGATTTGCTGACATTTGTCTACTCAGAACCCAGATGATGCTGCCTTTGACATGGGGATTCAGGGTGAAAAATCTCATAATAAAGTAAGAAAGCTTGTTTCCCAACCTACAGCCAGGGCTTGAAACAGAGCATCCATTTAGTTTACTAGGCTTCTATTGGATGTTGTTTAATAATGAGGCTTTTGTAACATAGATGCTCTGTGAAACAGAACGGGAACAAAAACTACAGAATTTTCTTCATACACTCAAAAAAAAAAAAACCCTCTTTCAAAATGCCATCAAAGAGCAGTGATTCAAACCCTGCCAGCCATGGCTGCACTTGAACTAATGACTTAGAAGTGAAAAGAGTCTAGTCTATTACTGATCTCCTGAGTCATCTGGGCTTTCAACCCTTTCTAAAAGCTATATTTACTGGGATCAGAACAGTTGCTCTTCTTAGAATAGATTTTATGCTGCAGCCCGTAGTCCAGAGTTCAAGAGTCTTCCATTTATAAAAGAATAAGTCATAGTGTCCCTGTACAGTCACTTTCTGACAGCAGGGCAAAAACTTCCCTATCCAAATAATAGGATATAATTAAAAATGTCGTCGTCCCATGTTAGATACCTCAACTTTTCATGACTGGATGCATAAAGATGAGTACCTTCTATTTTATCTTATCTCTTTTTTTTTTTTTTTTTATTTTTCTTTATAAAAAATCTACAAGGCTTATCTAAATAATAAAAAAAAAAAGTGTTAATTTTATATTACCATATTAACTCTTGGAACAAATGAAAAAATTAGGTTATGAGAGAAATAAAGACATTGAAGAGAGGAAAAGACTATTTAGATCAATAAATTGTGTTCATCAGTTACCACCCATTTTAGAAAGTTAGTGCCAATTTATTCCACAGGGCACATGGAATATGTTTTTCAATTTTCTGTCTTCTGTGATTCACAACTATTACTTATTCTCCTGGAGTATTTGAAATTGAGAGTAACTGTTACATGCAGATTTAAAAGATGTTCCTTATATCACGGTCTTCATAACTGTTTTGAAAGGCATGCTGCACCTTTTCAAGCGCATGGATGTGCGCTTGTGCAGTGCGCATACACATGAATGATCACACACAAGCACATTTCTGAATTCTAATACTGAAATTCAACACTGCACTCAGTGTGGAATGGGAACGCAGGTGCAGAGGTCACTTGTGTATGTTCATACAGCTTTTTTGTAGCAGAGAAGCAGTGAACAGAAGCATTTTTGCTGCACTGTGCTTCACACAGCATATGCCAGATTCAGACTGTAATGCTAACGCAGTAAGAGGAATGCATTCTAGTCTCTAATAGTTGTAATGGAGAATATGCTGTCATGCTAAAAAGTTCCACGAAGAGGAAAAATAACATTGCCTACTCGCAGTGTGAACAGTCTGCTTGGCATGATCCTGCCCCTGCTTCTGGAAATATCCATTTCATACTAGGCACATAGTAGACTCCATAGTCTTAGCTCAGGCAACAGCAGTCTTGTATCATACTAACATGCAGTCATTTGATTTGTACAGTCGTTTCCATGGTCATAACTGATATTTATCCTTACATAAGTTTGACAGACACCTAGAAAAAAGCTGCACAGTTGCTAAGTGCTATCACAGCAATTGCTCTTCTCTTCTAGTAAGTACACTAACATATTGTGTTGGAGCACTGCTCCTTTGAAGGTTGGAGAAAGTTGCTAAAATCTAGAAAGTGCAAAGAAAGACAAAGAATAAAGTTTCTTTGTGTTTGTGTTTCCAAATGTTTCCAACTTTCACGGTATCAACACACGGGTAGTCCGTGTCTTTTATATTGTTGCTCAAGTCTGAAGACTCAAGCTATCATAACCTCAGTGCAAGTATTGACCATAAGGCAGCAATGTGCCTTTATGGTCAAGAAGGCCAGTGGTCTCCTGGGGTGTATTTAAAAAAGTGTAGCCAGCAGGTCAAGGGATGTTATGTTCCCCCTCTACTCTGCCCTGCTGAGGCCACATCTGCCCACTTCTGCCCCCCCTCCTGGTTCAAGAAAGTCAGGGAACTACTGGAGAGAGTTCAGCAGAGGGCTACAAAGAAGATCAAGGGAATGGAGCACCTTTCTTATGAGGAAAGGCTAAGACACCTGAGTATGTTTAGCCTAGAGAAGAGAAGACTGAGGAGGAGATTTTATCAATGCTTATAAATACCTAAAGGGCAGATGTCAAGAGGATAGGGCCAGGCTGTTTTCAGTGGTGCCCAGTGACTGGACAAAGGGCAACAGGCATAAGCTGGAACACAGAAAATTCCATTTCAACATGAGGAAAAACTTCTTTGCTTTGAGAGTGACAGAGCACTGGAACAGGCTGCCCAGAGATGTTGTGGAGTCTCCTTCTCTGGAGATATTCAAAACCTGTCTGGATGCATTCCTGTGCAACCTGCTGTAGGTGAACCTGTTTTGGTAGGGGGGTTGGACTAGGTGATCTCTGAAGGTTGCTTCCAACCCCTACTATTCTATTCTGTGATTTCTTGGACATATGTGAGCTACTGTTTTGGTTTTTTTTTTTCTGTGTCTGGGGACGTACAGCAGCTACAGGTCTTTTTACTGGGAAGGTCTAGGACTCTTCCCCAATTTTCTGTGAGTGATTTTTTGTCTGTTCTTCACAGAGAATAATGAAAAAGAACTGGAGAATATTCAGCACACAAGCTACTTCACTTGTATCTTCTCCATGATGTACCATGCTGAGTTTTAATGGAGCCTAAGTTGCAACCTAGGTCTTCATCTTGGTAAATCAGATAAGATTTAAACACTTATAAGTCCTGTTCTGACCTTCTTTGTTTGGATGAAAAGCCGTAATAGATAAATAAGAGATAGAATTAACTATGCAGTAAAGATATACACTCTCTAGGAAAATCTACAGAAAGTGACTTATTGCATTAACTGAACCCCTAAATGGTTTAAAAAATGTGTTTTCTATAAATATGTGTTAGTACAAACAAGGATTACTGTATCTTTTTTTTCCTGACTTATTTTCAGCCTTGGGATATTTTAGTCATTTATAAAGCAGGTTAGAGCTCTAACTTTTATGTATGAATGCCTGTTGAGCTGGAAAAAAAATATTTATTTGCAACTGCAACTGCTCCAAGAGTCACAACAAGTTCCAGTGTGTGAACATCATCACATCAAGAGAGTAGTGACTCTCCAGCAATTAGAATTTCCTTAGACAGGCAGTATTCCTAGGAAATTTAAAATTCCATTCAATGGAACAGAGGGAAAGAAAAGTAAATTCTGCTACAGTGTAGTATTTTGCAAATCTTCTGATAACCAAGTTATGTCTCTTAATTTCTCTGGGGTCACTCTTTTAAGACCTTTATATTTGTAGACTGCATGGTAGCTTCTGTTTTGTGAAAAATAGATGTGACGAGGAGAACTGCTGCCATGTTTTAAAAGATCTGTACTTGAAAACCATTTAGTTGTAAAGACTAGGAATTCCCCAAAGGCCTTTAACATACTGAATTCAGATCTAATACTGCATCCCAAAACACTTATTTCTTCTGGGATCTCAAAATCGTGCTTTGCTGCTTGAACACAGCACGATATACAAAAATCAATGTGAAACAAAGCCTTCAACTATTTCTAGGAATATTTAGAGCAGACAGTCTATACATACCTAATTAGAAGGAGACAACAAGACATAAATGCATTCAGAGACACATCTACACTGGCTAACTCCTCTTTATTTCAAGTTACAGTTCAAACATTATTACCTTAGTTATTCACACAATTACTCTGAATCTAAGCCTGGAATACAATTATAAAGAGAATAGACACGCTGGTGTAATTTACTAAGTCAATTCTCAAGGTGTCTGGGAAGTCAGAAGCCTCATTCCAGTTAGCTTTTTCCCAATCTCTCGTGTTACTTAGAGCAGTTTCATTTTAGGCAGCCAATTTTAAGTCATTTTTTAAGTCTGATTTTGATATTTCGTAGACCTGCAATTTTATGAGAGCCATAAATGCCACAGATGACAGACAGGACATAATATTTTCATGGAAAGTATTGCTGGTACCAGGGTAAAACTTGTGTTAATAGATACTGAAACATATTCATATGTCCATTTCCCCTTCATTACACCAAGTTCCTCCACAGTTTGATTACATTAGTAAAATATTGAGTATTCAAAATTATATGCTTTGATTACTTAAATATTCCTGCACTCTTTTCTTCAGCAGCTTTATGACTTATATTCTGCCCAGCATTTCTGGTGATTTGTCAGCTAAACCAAAGCAAATAAATCTTTACACAGACTCAAGACAGGCCTACAGGTCTTCCTCAAAAGGTTCTAATAAAGAAAGCAGCAGGGAATGAAAAAGGACAGAGGAAGAAGACACATTGATCTGTCCCAAAAACCCCAAAAGACTCTTTCAAACAAAATCTTTTCATTTTGATGTTTGAAAAGAAGTTGGAAACTGTCACTACATAACGCCAAACAGTAGAACAAAGATTCAAGTATTTAAAGGTGGCATGTGCAGTTTTGTGAGATGCTTCTGACAACTGACAGAATGCAAAGCAACACAAGAAAAATTCCTTCAGACAATCCTATAGGGGAAGACTAATTTCTGTCTTGCTTCCTGAGAAAATTGCATTGGTGCTTCTTTTTACCACCTTCTTTAGCCATGCAAAATTTTTAAAAACAATAAACAGACCTTTAATAATAAAAAAATAGGAATCTTCTCATGGTATCTCTTCTTAGAGTACACTTTCAAAGCTACCCTTAAAAACACTTCTGCCACTTTGGGAATATTGCATATTTTCAGCAGAAATAATGGGTATTATGGATGTGTCATTCATCTATTTCATTCTGCAGTCTAGTGAAAGTTATATTTTGGTATAATGTTTATATGATTTTTTGAGGTAAAGTTGTTTTTCCCTCTATCTTTCCTGAATAGTTTCAAGTGCTTGTTATTCTTACTGGCTTCGATGTGCTGCATTCTCAGAACAAACCCTACCTCCTATAATGCATCAGCTCCAGGGGTTGTTACAATGTTATATATGGTGCACAGCCAGGAAGAAGGACATACGTTGTGGACGGAGTGATGCAGTTCACCCGTAAAAGAGAAGCAATATATTTATTGATGCAAAACAATGATTTAGCAAAGTTTGCTAGTAAATGTGACAGTTTTAGCAAGATTCGATAGCAAGATACACTTGGTTAATAACTGCATAGAGGAAAGAATCAGACAGAACAGTCAGGGAGACCTTCCCACTGAGTAACGAGGTTCAGAGAAGACCCCCCTGCTTTCTTAACTCCTTCTCAGATAGGAGTCTAAGTGCGGCTGGATCCAGTCCTCGTCCCAGACTTGGTCAATGGTTTATGTTTAAAGGATTATGCATGAGCAATTAATCCTTTATATCACGTAACTAAGATTTCAAAATCTAGCATGCTATAAGCCGCTTACTGAGGATCTGTTGCTGCAAGGAATTTCTAAATCTTGAGGAATAACCTTGAGAGGTGTCCCTACACAAGGGGAGACCCCGGTGTGCTGCCTGCTGCCATTCAGGGGAGCTCAGCAGGCCCTGGTCTGTCCACTATCTATAGAGTAAGGTGATTGACCTATAGTCATATGAGACATCTAGGTCCCTATCCCAGACAGTGTTTGGCTACTATGATGCAATCTGTCCCCAAAGTGCAGGTGCAGCCTTCAGGCTGCAACCTCATTGTTGGTTATGGCTTGAGCAGGAGCTGTGGGGAAGGGAGGTGGCGCGGAGTCCACTGCCACAACACGTACTGTCCGGGTAAGCAGCATGTGCTCAAAGGGAATGAAGGAGCATTGATGGATCTCCAACTATTATATGTCACATGGAACTTATGCACCCGTATCAAATTAACTTATGCAGATCTTCTGGGCAGATCATTTGCCTTCGGTAA
>NW_009649951.1:1098787-1104540 GCF_000708025.1 Charadrius vociferus
CAAATGAGCCAATATTTAATTTAGCGTAAATGTTTGCTTTTTATCTTAATATTGAAACTCATCCCCTAGAACTTCCCTGGCCTGATTTCTGCTTTCGGCTATATCTATCATCATGATTATACTGTGCAGCATGCTTAACGAGCAGTGCCACCTTTCTTACTATAGCTTTCTAATGTAGCAAGATCACCGCTCATTTGGTGCTAATTGTAACAAAAATTTAGGATCCACGTTCCTGAAGAAGCATTGCAAGAATCTCATTTTAAAACATAAATATATAACAGATTCTTGTTTTGAGGTTTTCTTTTTGGGGGGTGGGGGGGGTGGGTTGTTTTTTTTTAATGGGGACATGTTGCTGCAAGTCACTGAAAATCTAAACACGAGTGGAGAACTGCATACTCTAAAGATATTTTCTCAGTACAAAAGGGATTTAAGCACTTTATCTGAACACTGATGATGTAATTATTAGCAATTAGTAATGTGTCAATAAAGTTGTCGTCATCAGGTTTCAGAAATAAATTTATTTAAATGAATGACAGAACGTGTTTGTTTTATTTTGGTTTGGGTTTTTTTTGTCTTGAAGAGTCATTCCGACAAATCTGTATCCATGTAGAGATGACATTTAGAGATTCTGAAACCAGAGTTTAATGGAACTGTGGCTTATGTTGCACAAGTAAATGGTAAGAATTGTGAAAAAAATGGTTTTCTTCCTGCAAAATACTTTGTAACTCAGTACTTTCAGAACACCTCTGACAAAATATTTCCTTCTGCAACTAGGATAATAGATTTCATTTGTTGTTGTTTTTCTTGGAGGAAGACCTCATACAGAACTAAAATGGAGAATATTACATTACTTGAAATTTTGGTCTGAAATAGGACTTATGCACACATGCGCACAACACAGCAGGATTTAAACAAAAGTTTGAGCAAAATGCTGGTCTGAGGACTACGTGATAAACTGTCCTTTAAGTCATCATTTTGAGCTATATTTTTTTAATACAAGAAACTGGGGGCACGACAGGAAAATATAGGCTACTTTTTTCATATGTTGGCACGTCCTAAGGAGCTCATATACTCCATATCCTTCCTATAATGAATTTTGACTAGCCACTTATTTACTGCGTGAACAGACCATGCAGATCTGTCAGCCTTCCCAGTCAGCCTGCACCGTGTTTCTCTATCTGTTGCACTAAATATCTTTCCTGATATCTAATGGGAACTTATGTTGTTGGCTTTTAAGATCATTATTTCCTGTTCTTTTTTTCATGGATGTGAAAAGATTGTGTTCTTTTTTTATAAACTTGAAGACTCCTGTACCTGAGAACTTCTGTCTTCATCCCTGCCGGTCCTTCTTTAGACTAAAGCATTAGTTATTGCCACAGATCATGTGTCCTTTCTACCTCTTTTTCTGTACTCTCTCCGATTACTCTCTTGAAGTGCAATGTCATAGAATCATAGAATCACTAAGGTTGGAAGGGACCTTTAAGATCATCAAGTCCAACCACTAACCTACCCTGACAAAACCACCTCTAAACGATGTCCCTAAGCACCACATCTACCCTTTTTTAAACACCTCCAGGGATGGCGAATACACCACCTCCCTGGGCCTATTCCAATGTTTAATAACCCTTTCAGTAAAAAAATGTTTCCTAACATCCAATCTAAACCTCCCCTGACATAACTTGAATCCATTTCCTCTCATCCTACCACTTTTCACCAGGGAGAAGAGGTCCGCCCCCACCTCTCTACAACCCCCTTTCAGGTAGTTGTAGAGGATGATAAGGTCTCCCCTCAGCCTCCTCTTCTCCAGGCTAAACAGCCCCAGTTCCCTCAGTTGTTCCTCAGAAGACTTGTCCTCCAGACCCCTCACCAGCTTTGTAGCCCTTCTCTGGACATGGTCCAACACCTCAATGTCCTTCTTGTAGTGAGGGGCCCAAACTGAACACAGTACTCAAGGTGGGGCCTCACCAGTGCCGAGTACAGGGGGATGATCACTTCCCAAGTCCTGCTCACCACACTATTCCTGATACAGGCTAGGATGCCGTTGGCCTTCTTGGCCACATGGGCACACTTCCGGCTCATATTCAGCTGGCTGTCCACCAACACCCCCAAGTCTTTTTCTGCCGGGCAGCTTTCCAGCCACTCTTCCTCAAGCCTGTAGCGCTGCATGGGGTTGTTGTGACCCAAGTGCAGGACCTGGCACTTGGCCTTGTTGAAAGGCCATGTCAGACAGGGAAAAAAATATTCTGTCTAATGCCTTACCAAAACTCAGTATAATGGTGTTTTACAAGCTGTTCTGTCCTTCTCTCTTTTTTTGTGTTGGTGTTTTTTTTTTGTTGTTGTTTTGGTTTGTTTGTTTGGGGTTTGTTTTGTTTGTTTTGTTTTGTATTCTTTTGATTTCTTTTGGTTTGGTTTGATTTGGCTTTGGTTGGTTGGGTTTTTTTGGCAGGGTTTGTTGGGTTCTGGAGGGTTTGTAACAGCATCTTTTTACTGAAATCATTATTCTGTGACTTGTCTGTTAGTACATACCATGGTTTAGGCCAAACTGGCCATTGGGGACCCCAGGTGGGACTGACAGATACTGCCCTTTACCCCTCTTCAAAGAGAGAGGCATAGGAGGGAAAAAAAGACTTAGGACTTTAGAAGAAAATGAACTACTTTAATGAAATATTGATAATAAAATAAAAGGAAATAATTAAATATATACTAAACCATATCAAGCTCCCAGGGTGACAATCACCAGCTGGGACTGGGGAAGTCCCAGACTGGACTCAGTGATGGACAGGAATGGGATTCCGGATCTGCATTCAGGATCAGGGTCAAAGGTGGATGAACAGACAGAGTCCTCCTCAAACGTCGGCCATTGAAGGAAGAGAGAGAGAGAGCTGACCCTTTGATCCCTCAGCTTTTATACTGAGCATGAGGCAGATGGAATGGAATGCCCTGTTGGTCAGTTTTGGGTCATCTCTCCTGTCCGCTCCTCCCCACAGGTGGGACCCCACTACGCTTTTCCACTTCCCACACTCCAATGGGGCAAGTAACAGTTATCTGCCCTTGGGTGTTACAGCAATAAGTATAAGCAGGAGCCTCTCTGCATACCATGCCTGGGCATCAGCTATAGACATTGGTCTGATCACTTAGAGAGTGAACAGTGTCTGCACAATATGCTGTCAATTTCAGTAGTTAGAAGAGGCCCAGCTAAGAAGCAAAGTTACTGAACAAAATTGGTCCTCTTTAACCTCAAATTAGAACAGTAGGGGGGGCTATGGTGAGACTTCATATAAAACTATTTAAGAAGCTCAAAACTATTCAAAAGCCTCAAACACAAGTGCTTAAACTGGTACAATAACGTTCACTGTAGATCCATTAATATTACACTAACATAAATATAAATAGTCTGTATAGGTCTAGGCAGCATGTATTCAAATAAATCTAGAATTCAGGTATGAGAGAATAACAATGCAGTAAATTAAAAGTTGTTTGGTTTTTTTGTTTTTTTTTTTAGCCAAGGATATTGTAGTGAAAGAAAACAATTTTGCTCATATTTTTAAGCTAAGAAAAAATCCATATAGTATAATGTAACTGAAAATTATTATTATTTTCTTAAAAAAGTCTTCATAAATTCTCATCTCTATGCCTTAATTTTATTTGGAAAAATACTCAGCAAATGTTGTTGGTCTTAAATAAATTCTAGTACATTCATAAAAGAAATGAAACTGTGTTTTATCAATGGCTCCCAGCTATGAAACAACCTGTTGCTTCATCTGAACAATCTGAACAATGCGATTGAGCTTCATTGAATTAATTTGCTTTACTCCAGAGGACTGCTCACTTGTATGACAACATTGAGCAATTCCAGGCTACTGACTCATTCGCAAAACCTTTTGCTATTTTATTTAATCTTGCTGAAATATTTGAGGGAAATTCAGGACCACAATAAAAAGGAGTGTCTCCAGGATTGTTCACTGCTCATAGTCCTCTGACTTTTTTGTTTTCCAGACCAGACATGAACGTGCATATACACAGACCAGTGCATATATGCTCTTCCCGGGCAGATATATTCCCTCAGGGAACTGAGTGCCTTTACATAATGGAGCAAGAACAACGTCATCCCTTCTAAAGGAACTGGAATATACTGCAGTGCTCAGGGGCAAATGAATCCCAATTAATAACCGGTTTTAAACCATTTGGTCGTAGACAGACAGAGGAAGAAGAGAAGGAAATAATTGTCCTGGTGTGCAGGGCTTGCTGTCCGTTGCTAATTTGATGAGCAGCTTACTCTGTGGCACATACCTAGACAGCAGGTATATAATGCACGTCCCAGCCAGGCCCAGGAAACAAGTAGATTTTACCATCCTTACTGTAGGCATGGTGGATAATATTTGCCCCACAGCTATGTTTTTTTGCCTAATATAATATCTTGCTTGATCTCAGCTGCTGTGATCGGTAATGAAAATGAAATATATATTATTTTAATGAACATGGAGGGAGCAAGTCACGATAGCGGGAATAGTAGTTTTGCTTACGGCTCCAGGAGAAATTTCTTTAATGGTATGGCCCAGAAGTACAGATGGCTAATCAATGAGCCAGAAAAATTAGTCTCCATTTCTGAATATGATACCTATTTAGAGGTGCAAATGACCAGCCTTCCTTTCAATGTTTTCTGTTTTGGGAGATTTCTGACATGGCTTCTATTGAAAGCAAAATGGCATCAAAAGACATAACTCCAACATGGAAAATAGGGTAAAAAATTATGGTATTGTCTTTCTGAAATGTTGCTTTTCACTGAAGTGGTATTAAATCATCTTTTTTTATATGGAAGTGTACTCATCCAGGCAGCATCAGGTGATGTGTTGAAATGACCCTGGAACACATGTACTGTAGAATTTCAATATATGCAATGATTAAATATTAAATGGGGTAAAGACAGTGCTTGCAGTGTATGCAAACAGGCTCTCCCACTACACACACAAGTGTACAGCTCCTCTTTACTTATTTATTTATTTGTATGTTTGTTTGTTTGTTTGTTTTAGTATGAGTGAACTTAAAGGAGATAGTAAAAGATATGGTAAGTAATTATTAGTTTATGCAGTATCCTGGAAGCTGGTTTTGGTCATTAGAATAATGATGTACATGCATCTAATGAACACTCTAAGTCCAAGACTCCTGCTAGTTTACTATCAAGTCATGAAGTTTATGATTGAATTTTCTGAACCCTGGTTCACATTTCCTCTCTAGAGGGTTTTCCAAAACATCATAGCAAAAGCTAGCCCAATACTTTTTCCTGGACAGTCTCAATATTATTCCAGTTTCTCGTATCAACTATTCATTCTAGGATGAGACTGACATTCCTAGAGCATCTTCATTGAAGGGCAGGGTCATGTGAAGAGTAGCCAGTCACATCCGTGATAAAGGACAGTTAAAATGGATCAGTTTTTTCACTCCCTTCTGTGCTAACAAGTGCCATAAGAAAGTGAAGACATGCAGTTTATAGGAATATCTTTGCGGTGTGTGGTGCAGTCACTGAGAACACTGATTCTCTTCTTTTGCAATACATGGAAGCATGATCAAAGAGCTGATACTAGCAACAGGCCCAGTGTTGACTCAAGTCTTTATCAAACATCTGAAATTGCAGGAAATTTATACATATATTAAACTAGATTTTTTTTTTTGCTAGTCAAAGTCAATAGTGTCTCTCCCTTCCCTTCCCTTCCCTTCCCTTCCCTTCCCTTCCCTTCCCTTCCCTTCCCTTCCCT
>NW_009649951.1:1104664-1122520 GCF_000708025.1 Charadrius vociferus
CTTCCCTTCCCTTCCCTTCCCTTCCCTTCCCTTCCCTCAGTGCTTTTGTGCTGCAGTCATGCAAATGGGAGAACAAAGGTCTACACCAACATATTGTATTACTTAAATGAAGCATAGAAACACAGAGTTCTATAAAATACTCTGAAATTTGGAGTCTCTTTCAGGGTCTCATTAGGCAATGAAGTAGACAACATAGATGTACGCAATCTGATACAACTGAAATCCAAACAAAAAAAACAATAAGAAAAGGTCTGAGTCACACTAATGTAGAGACAAAGTCACAAAGACGTTTATCTATCTGGTAAAATACATTTGTACATATGTGTATATATGTTCATAAATAAGTGTATACAAATGCATGTGCATATACATATGTGTGTACATATACACACACACTTGTGTGTATACAGATATGTATATATACACATGTGTACAGTTCTGCATTTCTCTGCCAGCAGGAAAGACCCCTGCTGAAAAAATACACAAGATTGATAATAATTTAGTGTGCATGTGTGTGTGTGTGAGTGAATATTTGTGTTTTATATTTGCAGCCATGGGAAAATATGATAGAACACATCACAATCATATCATGGATGATGTATCATACACATTTTCATCTGGCACATAATGCAATTCGATCTTTATTACCATTGTCACTATAATCAATACACACCAACAGCAAGTGACATATAGAGAGACAGCATTAGTATAATGAAACGAATTTTGATCAGCAAAGCCACAGCAAGTCTCTCCTCATGCAGTGAAACTTCATTAAAGTATCCAAGCAGGAAGCAAAAACATAACATCCAGGCAGTCAAATGGACAGATTGTTCATTCCAAGATATGACTTTCTCTTCTCTACTTTGTCCATTTCCTCCTGGACTTCATAATAACCTTGAGAAATCAACCACATCATGCTGTGAAAGCCCAGTTCTGTTATTGTCTTACACACCACCTGTGAAATGTTTGTTTTCTTGCAAAATGATGGTATTTTCATATTTTTAAAGGAATTGGTCCTCTGCTCCAGAAAATGTCCATTTGTCTAATAATAGGAAATTGTTGTAATAGATTGTCAGTATTAAAAACAAATTGATAATATTATAAAAAATATTGATCAGCTTGAATACTAATTGTACTATTAAGAAAAATCTACTCAGGTGATAACAGATTAACCAAGAAGCTGTAGTTACAAAATGGTAGAGAGACAAGTTTTCCTAGAGCTGTCAGTGTTGGCAGTGAAACCCTGAGTGAAAACCCCCTTTGCAGTTTTTTTGCTGCATGTGCTCCAAGCCAACTATTTTATATGATTCAACTGTGAAGCCAATTCTGCTCACCTTATTCAGGTATCGTGAGTTACCCAAAGGTTGTAACTGAGACTTCTGGTTCACCTTCTCTTGAGGAGAAGTCCACTTTTTGCTCTTTCCTGAAAAAGTCAATAAATCTTACATAGCCTTTTTCATTTGCAGACCTTAAAGTATTTTGTGAAGACCATGTTCCTCATAGTCTTCCATTTTTCATCTGGGCAAATAAAGACAGATGAAATTACTTACTCAAAGACAAAACCTGAACTAGGGGAAGAGAAGTTTTTCTCCCATGTCCTCCTTCACATCTATTAATATCTGTGGCATGGAGCTAGTGAGAGTTTGAGTAAATTTCAGAGCAGCAGTACTAATCTTTCCTATTCTGTATCTTTCCATAGTATTCTGAAAGGGAAAGACTTCTTACAATGGTCCCCGAGGTCCGCATAATATCCTTGGTGTCATCCACAAATGTTGATTGTTTGGCCCATTTCGAGTTGGAAAGAGAGAACACTAACAGTAAAAGGCTAGGGTATCCTTTATGAATAATGTTGTGAAGGAGGACTTTATGAACACCTACACAAATAGTCAGTGAGACCAACAAGACACTATCTTGTCTCTAAAACTCCTCTTTTAAGGCAAAAGGAATTACCTCGCCAGAAAGAATCCCTGAGTAAAGTCATAACTAAGCCATACTTTGATTACTGCATAAATGCTTTTAAGTTCAGGAATAGATATCTTTAAACATTATGTGTACCTGAAACTTTTCTAGTTTGCTATGCAGTTCTGTTGTCTGCATATATCAATCATTTTTCTTGAGGTAACTATGGCTGATTTATACAGTGTGAATAGTACAAAATGGCTTACTTAATTTTTGCCTTCTTAGTGTTTTTCATGACCAAGACCATTTTCCTCGATTGGAGTTCAACCTATAGTCAGTAGTAGGATTAATTTCCCAAGCTCTGCTAAGAAATTTGCCTCTCTCTTTTTATTATGTTATGTGAAACTATTTTCTATAATTCTAAATGCAGACATTTGTAGCTAGATGATGATCTCAGTTATGGTTTCATTTTATGTGGTCCTGCAAGAAACAGTGAGTTGGACTCGGTGATGCTTGTGGTTCTCCTCCAACTGAAGATATTTTGTGATTCTATGATTCTATTATATATGACAAAACAATCTTAAAGCTGCTAAATCAGAGCCTCAGAAGTTAGAGATCTTGGTTTCAGATTTGCCTTTGTAGCTTTTCTGCACATATATATTTAATGAGAATCTCTAACTATAGCATACCTTCTTCACCAGAGGACTCTTGACTTCAGTGTCTAAGGCAGACTCTGCTCATTACCAAGCAGCTATTTATATAGTTACTCTGTTTTTATTGTTTAGCCCCATGCCTTGCCTGTTGAACACTATTCAGACTGTGTTCTAAAATGTAGAATTATTCATATGCTTTTTGGCTGTGCTATGAGTTCAACACAATCAGTGATTTTTTTAAAGCATTCCTCTGGGAAGCAGATGTGACTGTAGGCATAAGCAGTCTAAAAGGCTACTTTGGATGCTAAGGAATGTGTTTGGTTTTTTTTTCCTGGCCTCTTATTTTTCTCTCCTCCACACTCCCAGTTTTTGAGATATCAATCTGTCTGTGGGAACTCTACCTGTGCAAGTTCTTACTCTACAACAATTTCAAGCTTATTAGTTAATTGCTCTTCATGTAGGAGTAAAAGAGCCTGAATTTTCTTATGATGTCAGGGTACAGTGATAGAGTTTGGAATGTAAGGAGGGAAAATGTATGTTTAGGAAGATGAGAACAGTGAAGAGATTGGACGAGCTAAAGGTATATGTCAGCATTTATTTTTAGATCTGTATAAAACCACCTTTTCTGTTTAGCTTTGCAATTTGCTTATATCAGAATCCGTATATTTCAAATTTAGTATATCAGAAATCTACAGTAAGTGAGAACTGAAAAACATGACAGAGACAGGGATAAAATCCAAGCTTGATGAGAGATGTCCAACAGTAACATGTTGTAAGGAGATTGTTAACATGATTGACAACAGTATCATTGCAGTATGTACTGAATTGGTCCTTACATTGCCTATCTGGTTTACTCTTCATTAATACACCAATTAGATGTTTCGGAAATTTTTGGTCACTCAGGGTAGGGACTAGATGCTTCTGGAAATCTAAGCTAGTCCCAAATTAGCTTTGATGCTCTGGGAGAAACAAATCCTTAAATGTGAGTATACATGAAGAATGATCTATTTTATGAGTGAAGCAGACATTTTTATGGAGCTACCACTGATAATCAACCGTGCCAAATTTGAACTAAATGCAAGCTGCAGTTATTGAGACACAAGCTTCTGAAAAGCAATGCTACATAGATCTCACAGTTCAGCCTTATCACAGAGCGAGTTCTGTCACCTTGTAATGTGATATAGCTGGTCCTTGATTGAGTAGAAGCATGTAATTCAGTTGAAGAGTTCTGCTGACACAAGAGCAGTCTTCAGGTGATTTATGAATGGAAGTAGAGCACCTCACCTGAATTACAATCTTGGTATTCAGCTTGGAACAGGCTTGCAATGTACATCATTGTCTTTATTCTGAGGTGGGGGGAGGAGGGGAGGTTAAGGAAGTGAAGAAAACGGAGTATAAAATCTGTGTTTTGGAAACGTATGCAAGGCAATAATTTTTAAAACTCAGATTTAAAAAAAAAATATATGTAATATTAATTTTGTTCTTTGTAGAATTCTGAAATTTGACATGTTTGGACATAATTTTATGTTTCCCCAATCCAAAATATTGTGGAACTTTTGACTGTTTCATAAGACATATCATAATTAACTGACAAGTCTTTTCCGTATAAAAAGTGATTAATCAAAGTTTTCCTTTGCAACTCTAATCTAAGAGCGCTGATCCAATAAACTAATGTTTTCCTGAAGATTCACTGGCAGAAAAAAAGAGGGAATTGTTCCTATGCAGAAGGTAAAGACTATAAGTATTTGGAAAAAACAACCCTAATGAAACCAATTTTTTTTCTTTAATATAACTTGTTGCAGCATGTCTATATTCATGTGGCTGGTGCTCAGAGTAGGTGAAGGCTATGAGGTTGCATCTCACTTCCCCCCTGCTTTTACATTTATGCCCCTTGTTCAGGGTTCAAGGCTTCTGGGTCAGTTGGATTCCATCTCACCGATGTGCTCAGATTTCCCAGCAGATGAGGGTTTCTGTAAGAGTCCATGCAGGTGGCTGTGTATTGCAGTATAAATCAGAGCACATTCAGCACATTCACGAGAACCCAAGAAGTCAGAGTGGCTCTTGGGTCTAAAAATACAGTGTTAGCCTTAGAGAACTGATGCATTACAGAAGTTGTGTAACCCCTTCTGGAACTTCCACAGAACATAGCAATTATTTAGTCCTGAATTATTCAGTCGTACACAACTATCACTGAATATTTGATATATTCAATCATCAATGCGGCTCACCAAGTTCTCATGTATTATGAATACTGCATGAGAACATGAACAGGTAATAACAGAGTCATTATGAACAGGCAAGAAACAACAAGCTGAGGTAGTAATGTTTGCCTTACAGGGAAGCAGTCAAGTACATGCTCCTCACAGGAGTGTTCTGTAAGAAAGTTCAGACTAAAAAGAGAAACAAGTTAGGAGTGTTGCTAGAAGCAACTGTGCAAAACAACAAGTTGCACTAATTCCCTTTTTGAGACACAATTCCTTATCAGTTTCTTTTGGCACTGAGGGCATGGATTTTCTACTAGTGTATATGATACCAAGTAATTACTGCTCCTGCCACAAAGGTAGTGAGCCAACAAACAATGGTTATATGCAAGGTTAAGCCTAATTCCTACCTGTTCTCTGGCTACATGTTATAAACAGAGCAAATGAATGAGCTTTGCTTCCTTTTTCATCTATAACGGTTCACGTTTGCATGGTGGTAGTTTGGGACAATGAGCCGGTAAGGGCACAATTTTGAAAACTACTATTGTTTTATCATTAATTTATATAGTATCATAAATATCATACCAGCTTCCTATCTTATCTCTATATGAAATCCAACAGGTTGTATTAAATTGTTAAGGCAGAACATATTGCATAGAAGGTTTGAAATTAGAATGAATCAGACTGTACCATGGGAGCAAAAGGAAATTTGCAGTTACAGATTCAGGGCCTGCTGTCACTGTTTGTGCAACAATTCACATTGGCTTCATGAGGTGAATAGAGTTCAGCTGACATTGGAACAGCAATTAAGAGAATCAGAAAAAGGAGGTAACAAACAAGAAAAATTACAGATCCCAGGGGGTAAACCAGCATAATAACAAAAGGAAGAAAATGTACTACTACACTCAAAGATTTAAAAATGTCTTTATTGAAAACTATCAACAACAGACCAGCAAGATCTGATCATCAACTACATAAGCAGGCAGATTTTAAACCAATGGCTTCATAGTGAGTATGATGAGGTTCATTAACTTTACCAATACCCTTGACAAAAAAAAAAAAAAAAAAAATAGTAGAGGGACATAATAATAAAAAGAGGAAGTTCTTGAAGTGCTGATATATTCTAAGTATATTATCAAAGAAGATGCTACAGAAATCACAGAACCACGCAATGGCTGATGTTGGACAGCAACTCTGGAGACTTTTTAGTCTCACACATGCTCAGAGCAGGGTTAGCAACAGCAGGTTACTTGGGGCTGTGGGTCTGAGTACCCACAAAAGTGTAGACTCCACAGCCTCTATGAGCAGTCTGTGCCAATGTTCAGCAACACTCACACTAAAGAAAAAGTTTTGTTTTCTTCTGAAGTTTAAATAGAATTTCCTTTATTTTGTTTTTTGTATGTTGCTTCTTGTCCTGTTGCTGACACCTTTGAGAGGAGTTTGGCTCCCTCTTCTTTATCCCTTCTCTCCTCTCCTTTCCTCTTCTCTCCTCTCCTCTTCCTTTGTCTTCCCTTCTCTTCCCCTCTTCACTTTTTATTCCAGCTCATTGTCCACTTATCTAGCCTCTATTTCATAAGTTACAGGACACAATGTTGAAAACCTTATCAAAGACAGGATAAACATCCACTGTTTGCCTTTTATCCATCCTTCTAGTTGCCTTATTGCAGAAGGCTGTCAGGGTGGTCAGGAGTGATTTTGCCTCATGAATCATTGCTGCCCACTCCCAACCACCCTCCTGTTCTCTGTAGGTTTGGAGATCATTTCCACGATTATTTGCTCCAAGACCTTCCCAGTCATTGAGGGAAGACTGACTGGCTTCTTGTTCCCCAAAGCCTCCTTCCTGGCCTCCTTGGAGACAGGTGTGACACTTGCTTTCTTCCAGTCCTCAGGAACATTGCCTCATCACCATGACCTTTCAAAGATAACCAAGAGTGGCTCTGCAATGATATCACCCATTTCCCTCAGCACTCGTGGGTGTGTCCCATCCATTCCCAAGGACTCCTGTATGCCCAGTTGATATAGCTGTTCTCTAACCTTATCTTCCTCCAGCAAAGTAAGTCATCCTTGCTTCGGGCTTGCCTCAACCACTCAGGGAACAGACTTGAAAGCAGACCTTGTCAACGAAGAGAGAGGTGAAAAAGGCTTAGAGTCCATTGGCCTTTTCTATGTCCTTTGTCTTCAGGTCCCTTGCCCCATTCAGCCTCAGGCCCTCATTTCCCTCATCTTCCTTTTGCTTCACATTCCTCACCAGATTCAACCCTAGGTGGCTTCTGGCTTAGCCCATCTTTGCATGCTTGGACAAGTGCCTCTGTGTTTCCCCTGGGTCTTCTCTCCCTGTGTCCACCTCTTCTATGTTGCTTTTTTTCTCTTTGAGTTTAGTCAAGAGCTCCATATTCACCCACGCAAGCCTCTTCCACCTTTGCTTGACTTCCTGCTCATCAGGACAGACCATGCCTGAGCTTGGAGGATGTAATCCTTGAATATCAACCAGCTCCCCTTAGGACACATCCTCTCTTCAGGACTGTATCCCATAGGATTCCTCCAAGGAGGTGTCTGATGAGGACAAAGTTTGTTCTCCTGAAGTCCAAGACTGTGACCCTGCTTCTAGTTTTGTCCCCTCCTAAGCATCCTAATATCCATCTTCCCAGGGTCATCACAGCCAAGGTTACCCCCAGCCTTTACATCCTCAGCCAGTTCATCCTTGTTTGTAAGTAGTAGGTCCAGCAGAGCACCTCTACTCATTGGCTCCTTGATCACCTGTGTCAGGAAATTGCCATCAAAACACTCTAGAAACCTCCTGTATTTCTTGTGTTTCTTATGTTGTCTCTCCAACAGCTATTGAGGCCATTCAATGTCCCCCATTAGGACAATGAGCTGTGAAAGTGCGGCGTCTTCCAGCTTTTGAAGAAAGTTTCATCTGCTTATTTTTTCTCATCAAGCAGTCTGCAGAGAATACCTACAACATTGGCCACTGTTGCTGACCTCAGCTGGCTCGTTGCCCATCCCAAGGCAGAGCTCCTTGCATCCCTGCTACTCTCTCACATGAAGAATAAATCCCCTTTCTCACCATCCCAGCCTGTTCTTCCTAAAAAGCCTGTATCCATCTATGGCAGCATCCAGTCATATGAGCTATTTCACCGTGTCTCCGCGATCCCAGTGAGATCCTAGCCCCACAACTGCACATAGACCTCTGATTCTTCCTATTTGGTTCCATGTGTTCATGCTTTAGTGGTGTACAGGTGCTTTAGGTTGACACCCAGTTTTGCTGATTTCCCTGAAAACGGGTGTGGTTTTGCCACATACTACCCTTCTGCCTGGTCTTCCTTATTTGTCTGCATATACTTCAGTGGCCACACTTCAGCCCTGTTTCCTTGACTGTAATGATGCTCTTGTCCACATTACCCTACATCCTTGGCTCGCAAACCCTGACCACCACTGTCTCATCTGATCATAGGTCACCACCGCCCTCCACCATCTTTCCTATTCTAAGCCTTCTTTTAGCAGGTTGACTAGCATGTTGGCAAAGAAGCTTTTGCCACACATGGTCAGTGGATCCTATCACCTCCTAGCAGTTCTTGAATCTTTGAGAAGGTCCTATAGTTGTAAAGGTTGAGTTCCTGGGGTTGACACCAGCTGCATAGCAATCTGTTGGTCTGTGGGATTTGTTGACTCCTACAGACCTTCCCCTTCACCAGCAGGACAAAAGAGACAGCACCTGCTACCAGGCATTGGCAAACACCCTCTGGACAATGTAGTCATGCTTGGTACTCTCCCAGTCTCCCCTGGCTGTATCCATGGTGCCCATATGGAAGAGCAGCTGAGGGTAATAGTCTGAAGGCCACATTACTACCAGCCTCAGTACCAGCCTGTCCATGGTATCCAAGATCCAACCCCTTAGCAAGCAGCAAACCTTACCAGGTGGCAGGCTGGGTCGGCAGAACTGCCTCTGTCTCTGCAGCAGGGTCTATCCCACCACTGTTTCTTGCCCTGTCCTCCCTGCACTGCCACAGGACTTGGGCACAGCCACCTCATAGACTTCATTGGACAGAGCTCCCTGTCTTTGCCTGCTGCCAGGGCTCAGAACCTGCTCTGTAGGTCAGAGCTACAAGCGGGCCAAGAACTGTCCTCCTGGTGCCGGAGCTCACAAGCTCCCAGGCTTCGCTAGACTCAACATCTCCGTGTCCAACCTGACAAGCTAAGGCTGTGCATCCTTCTCCTCTGTGCAGGACGGTTTAGGTTCCTGTAGCTGCAGGGTGTTGCAGGGGATCTGGTCCATCTCCTTTTCAGCATCTCTGATATTGTGCAGCCTGCTCACCTCCTCCCACAGCTCCATTACCCAGTAACATAGACCCTTCATCAGTCTACACTTCCTGCAGGTGCCAAGACGATTGCCCCTGGCTCCAGCAAGAAGTCCCAAACATTGCTGCAACTCCTTTCTGCAAAGGTACCTTCTCCCTCAGTAACTTGGGTCTGTGATGTTACAGAGACAGGGACAGAATTTCCTTAGCCTGTTACAGTACTCATCTTTCAGTACTTACCTTTGGTTGTAGATACACACATAAGACATTACCTCAACCCAAGGTTAAAGCTAACAAATGATCGTGACATAACCAGAAATAATTATAATCATATGATGAAAAATTTACTGCATGTGCTAAAGCATACACCTTAAGACATGTTTATCTGTATTGTATGTGAGAACATGGAATTAAAAATAAGAGGACAAAAGGAGCCTTTCCCCAGTGAAAACTGTGGAAAATACTAACTGATCAAATAATCTGATGCTTTTCCTGTGGATATTTTTCCACAGGTGCCTGGGAAAGAAGGGATAATCTAACTGCATAAGGTGACTTCACATGGAAGCGGAGAACTTATTTTTATTTTTTTAATCCCATCCGTGTACCTACTTAGTGCTATCTTCCAAGTCAATATGGGGGTGAAATACAACGCCAAGGGTGTCCTTTCTGGCACACTAGGGCTCTGTCCATCAGAGCTCCAATCTGCCCTGCCACAAAGCCCTGGATCTGGGGCTGAAGGAAAACAGGGAAATAAACAACCAACAAAGAATGAAGCTCAACAGAGTTTGAGGTTGGTTTCCTGGAGTTTTGTTGTTATTGTTTGGTTTCCTGGTTTGGTTTCTTTTTTTTTTTAAGTAGATGCAGAGTGAAGGAACCTGACAATATGAAATTCTTTTTGAATTTTGCTATTGCTATTTTTAAAGGGCTTGAATCAAACTGATCAGTTTGGATACAGAAGATTCATGTGGAACTGAAGTGAGATCAAGAAGGCAGCAAAATCATGTTTTACTTTGAGCCCACAGTGGGTAATTAGACTGATGTGTATTTTGTTTTATCTAAGTTACATGTGAGTAAATATCTAATCCCATTTTTCTATCCTCATTTAACTCCATACCATAAAATAAAATTAAGAAGTTGGTAATTACATTTTCAAAAGTATACTAGAGGCCACAGACTCATATGGATTTCTTCTTCTTTTGTTCTTAGCAATAAAATGGGACATGGAGCTTTAAATCCCAGAAGGGCTGCTGTGTAGTTTAAGAGAGGAAAAGTATTCTTAGAGTAGTGTGCTAATAAGATGCTGCTTTCCTGACTCTCTTTCCAGTCTTCTTTACAAAAGAGGACATTCTCAGAAGCTCTCTGAATAATAAGAAATGAATAATCTGAAGAACAGAAACACAACAGATAAACCTGTGAAATAGATTAGGATGCTGCTTTCCTGCGGTACTTACCTCTGCCTTAGTAGACATCATTAATGGTGCTCTAAGGACAAAGATGTCATCTTTTTTGTTGTCTGAGAGGTTTGTTTTTTTCCAAAAAACCCTAAGGTGACGCTGTTAACAAAAACAGGGCTCTTAACACTACTATCTTCACTCCCTTCTATTTGGAATTATTCTTTTGTGTTTGGAGCTTCAGCCTTTAACTGCTTCCTCTACATTGCCTCTTTAACCCTTGTGCAATGCTGCTGCTAAACTCCCTTGCAGAGATTTCCAGTTTGGGAGTACAAAGTGTCACCCACCGATGGCGCAGAAGGCGGGTGATATACAGAGGTGATATACATCATCTCTGATGTATATTGTTTCTGTTAACTTGCTGATCAAGTAAATGAGTAGAGTGTAAGTAAAGTAATGTAGGACCTTGCTTTGCTTCTTGCTTTGTTGAAGTCTATTATCTTACATTTTTAGATTAGTTTTCTTCCTGTCTTTGACATTAACATTCTCCTACTTAAAATGAACAGACAGACACAGTTAATCTAAATCAAAAGGGCTGGGCAAGTCTGAGACTACCAGCTTGTGTAAATGAATTTGCAGCTTTCTGAACATTAATGATGGTAAAACAGAGAAAGCAGATATGGATGAAACAAATTAAGTCAAACATTAATTTATAGAAAGAACACTACTTGATCACCACTGCTGCAGACGATTTTTCTGATTGTAATGATCACATTAAGAAGATGAGATTTACAGGCTCACTGACTACAGAGTTGGATGGAACCACTAAAACCCCTCCATTTATGTCTGTAATGAGAATAAAATATACAGATGGGCAAGGGGTAGACGGTCATCTAGAGACCTGGTAGGGGATTATGTCCTAAGGATTATTCCTTCCCTATGAATTATTCCCAATTACTTTTCCCAGCCAACATCACCAAAAAAATAGTGTTTCCCCTACTCATACTGGGAAGTGGTCCAAGATTAATCTTCAGTGATTTAGGATTTTGGGTTTGTGTCTGAGCCAAACTATCACATCCTAATGTTTTACATTCCTATGCCCAGAAGTTACCTGATGTGTAATGAAACTGCAGAGCTGATGAACCATTTACTAAGCTAAAAAACATAGCAGTAGCTTACACCAGTCTACAAAACCAAAGGATTGGATACATCAAAAGAGAAGATAAATTCTAAAACAAAACATTCATGTAGTAATATTTTACTACTTAGAACCACCTATCAGAAAATGAAAGAAAGTGAACAGAAATAAATATTCTGGTAATATTTTTTTATTGTTCCTATATATATGTTTTTCCATTGCAAGTACCAGTTAGTCAGTTTTCACATTGCAAGCTAAACTGTGTGGATTTGCATTCTTGTTTACTCATTGTTTATTTCACACAGCAAAAAAAATGGAATTAAGCTTTGTTTAAAAAATATTTTACTCATTGTTGATTGTTTTCTAGTTTATGGAGGTTACATATTGCATTAATACAAAACTATAGCAATCTACACATTAAGAAAGAATACAAAATAATTATTTCAGTGATTATACGGGGGCTATAGGGGTAGATCTTTTAGTTATGAGTATTCCTACTAAGTAGTACTATACTGCTTCTCTGAACAAAAAAAAAAAAAACAAAACCCAAACCAAACAAAAAAAAAATTCATTATTTCAAGCTACTTCAAAACTAAAAGATATAAAATCACTGTTAATTTAACATTTGATACCACCATACCAACAGAAGCATTTTCAACACCTCTTCTGTGTAACTCACCACTTTTTGTGTATAGGGCAAATTCTTTGTGAGCATTTATAGAGACTAAAATATTACTTTGCAATAGTTTAGAATGCTTGTGGGAATGATATGTGGAAAAGCCAGAAATGTATGCCAGGGAACAAATATTCATATCAAAAAATTCAAAATAAAATCATGGCATAGTTCCTCAATGAACATTTGTGCTTCTGAGTAGTTCCTCCAGACTGGCAGGCAAATACTAAGAATGTTATACTAATTTTATACACCCTCCAGTGTTGTCAGAGAAAGTACTAACCTCATGAGAGGTATTTCAGAAAACAGCATGCCGCAGGTTTTGAACTTGATATTAATAGATAGAATATTGGTAGTTACAAAGCTCTTAATCATTTTTTTAATCTCCATATATTCAGCTCAATGTCTCTAGCATGTTAGGTCTCCCAACTTTTTTTTCCTTCCTATACTTTGTAGCCTTTTCCATGGGTATTAACTTATTACCATAACTCAATTTTGTTGTGTGCCATTTGGAAATAGATGCAAATAACTAACAGAGACAAAAAGACTACAAAAAAAGAAGTGTAGTGGCATAAGTCATCAGCAGTGAGGCATTCTGCAGTACATCTGCAATTAAAAAGCTCTCTAGATAATTGTGATGACTGACCATATCACAAAGAAAAGAAGTCTGTTCACAGAGGTGAACTGAAAACTGGTTGAATGGCCAGGCCCAGAGAGCTCTGATTAGTGGAACAAAGTCTAATTGGAGGCCAGTAATTACTGGTTTATCTCAGAGGTCAATACTAGGTCTAATATTATTTAACATTTTGATTCATGATTTTCATGCTGGGGCAGACTGTACCCTTGGCAGGTTTGCAGATGATACAAAACTGGGAGGAGTAGCTGATATGCCAGAGGGTTGTGTTGTTATTCAGGGGTACCTTGACAGGCCAGAGAAATGGACTGTCAGGAACCTCATGAAGTTCAATAAGGGGAATTGCAAAGATCTGCATCTGGGGAGGAATAACCCCATGCACCAGTACATGCTGTGGGCTGACCAGCTAGAAAGCAGCTTTGCACAATATGCCCTGGGGGTCCTGGTGGACCCTATGTTGAACATGAGCCATCAATGTGCCCCTGTGGCCAAAAAAGCCAATACCATTCTTGTCTGCATCAGACAAACTATTGACAGCAGGTCAAGGGAAATTATCCCCTTTATTAAGCACCAGTGAGAGTGCTGCGAGTCCTGGAGTACTGTGTCTTGTTCTGCACTTCCCAGTACAAAACAGATAAAGAGCTACTGGAAAGAGAGCAGCAAAGGGCCACTAAGATGATTAAGGGAATGGAGCATCTCACATATGAGGAAAGCCTGAGGGGCAGTTTAGGCTGGAGAAGAGGTGGCTCAGAGGGAATCTCATCAATATGTACAAATATCTGAAGGCAGCATGCAAGTAAGAGAGAGCCAGGCTGTTTTCAGTGGTGCCCAGTGACAGAAGAAGAGGCAATAGACACAGACTGAAATGTAGGAGGGTCTATATGAACATAAGGAAATGAATTTTTTAAGGTGAGGGTGACTGAACACTGGCACAGGTTGCCCAGAGAAGTTGTGGAGTTTCCATCCTTGGAAATATTCAAAAGCCATCTAGACACAATCCTGGGCAACTGTCTCTAGGTAATCTTGCTTGAGCAGAAGGGTTGGAGAAGACGACCTTCAGAGGTCCCTTCTAACCTCAAGCAGTCCATGATTCTGTGATTCTGATGTTTTGATACTGGGATGGGTGTTGTTTAACATCTTTCTTGGCAACATGGATGTTGTGATTGAGTGCACCCTCAGCAAGTTTGCCAACAACACCAAGCTGTGCGGTGCAGCCGACACGCTGGACGGAAGGGATGCCATCCAGAGGGACCTGGACAGGCTACAAAAGTGGGCCCATGCAGACCTCATGAATTTAAACAGACCAAGTACAAGGTTCTGCAACCGGGCCGGGGCAATCCCAAGCACAAATGCAGGCTGGGCGGAGAATGAATTGAGAGCAGCCCTGAGGAGAAGGACTTGGGGGTGTTAGTGGATGAGAAGCTTAACATGATCCGGCAACATGTGCTTACAGCCCAGAAATCCAACCACGTCCTGGGATCCATCAAAGGAAACTTGGCCAACAGGTTTAGGGAGGTGATTCTGCTCCTCTACTTTGCTCTGGCGAGGGCCCAAATGCAGTACTGAGTCCAGCTCTGGAGCCCCCAACATAAGAATGACATGGACCTTTTGCAGCAAGTCCAGAAGAGGGCCACAAAGATGACCAGAGGGCTGAAGCCTGTCTCCTATGAATACAGGCTGAGAGAGTTAAAGTTGTTCAGCCTGGAGAAGAGAACATTCTGGGGAGACCTTATAACAGCCTTCCAGTACTTAAAGCAGACCTACAGGAAAGATGGGGAAGGGGTCTTAATCAGGCCATGTAGAGATAGGATGAGGTATAATGGCTTTAAAGCAAAAAAGGGTAGATTTAAATTAGGTATTAAGAAGTTCTTTACTGTGGGGGTGATGAGACACTGGAACAGGTTGCACAGGGAAGTCGTGTATGCCCCATCCCTGGAAGTGTTTGAGGCCAGACTGAACGGGGCTTTGAGCAATGTGGTCTAGTGGTAGGCGTCTCTGCCTATGGCAGGGGGGTTGGAACTTGATGATCTTTAAGGTTCCTTCCAGTCTAAACCATTCTATGATTTGGTGATATTGGTGGTTGTGTTTCAAAGCTCTTTTTAAGGAAAAGACAAAGTATCACTCACACAGAATTTCTTACCCTTTCCAATATGCTTCAGTAGAGCATCTTTATTAACATTTAGGGTTTTAGAGTTATTTTTCCATTATTTGCCACTAAAGCTACACAAATCCTCCAATGCTTGTGCCTGATAGCAGCAGTTAAAATGTCCAGTCAGTGGAAAAATACCTTGACATTTTGAAACTGAATTGTTAATAGTTTACCTGCTACATAAGGAAAACCTCTGCAAACTCTCATGGTATTTTATTGTCTGTTTTAATAGTCTGAAACTGGTCTACCATTCTCTCCCTTAATTTTTTTTTCTGTCTTTTTGCAGGACAATTCAAACATACAGTGAAGTAAAGAGAAGGGAAAATCTTGAAGAAAATTTGACATCTATAAAGGATGAAAACAGTGAATTCCATATTTAGATTTATTATTTTCCAGGATGGCTGTTTTTCCATTCCTGTTTCAAACTTTGAAATAAAGGGCTTTAGTCTTCCGTTACTATTGTATACCTTTTCTTGACAGTAAGTCACCATTATTTTTAGTCCTTCTATATAGCTTTCAAATTTCAGCCTTTTACTATTTTATACTTTGATTGGCAAACATTTAAATTCCATGCTCTATTGCCCAGACAGCTTGTAAACAGGAAAAGAGTACAGGGACCAAACAATCACAGGCAGACTATCGATCTAAAGGTCAAAGTGAAAGAGCATTTCAGTATTACGGTTTGAATACATGACTTATTCAAATTACAACATCCTAGTCTCATGTGAAAGAGTATAAATCAAAAAGGAATGGCAGAGCATTAATTCGTTATTATGGCCTAGATGGTGGGGATATGAAGTATTACAGCACAGTCTAATGTTTTCTTCTTTTTCTGTAGCTTCTGAGGATGTGATTACCAGCAATTTAAGCGTAACATTAAGTGATATTAACAGCTGTTCTTGTCACTATTATCCTTGTTCACGGTCTCCTTTTCTCTGGGTTTTGTTGCATTTTTTTTGTTTGGTTTTGTTTTTTATTTTTTGAGTTACAATCATTTGTCATGTCTTGTCTAAAATTACACTGTAAGCTTCTTGGAGAAAGGATCCACTCTTCCTCTGTTTTCAAAATTCATCACATCATGGGGCCCTGATACAGATTATGGCCTCTGGATGTTGTCATTGCACAAGCAGCTACTAAAATTACAGCACAAAAGTATTTATCACTAGGTCAGGTCAGAAGTGACTGACCCTAGTGCAGTCTCATGCATAGTAATTTGTTTTCCTCTCAAAGAGACAGTACATATCTGCAATAGATTTGAAAAGCTGAAGAAGATAAAAGCTTGTAGCTAGTGTTGATAGTAGGGCCAAACTCTGCTCTATGGACTCAAAATGCTTAGTGTTACTCTCCAGTCACTGAGAAGACCCCAGCCCAGAAAAGTCAAATCAGTAGAACGGAAACTACTGCAACATTAAACACAGGTTTATATATAAAAGGTGACAGAAACTTAAATCTTTCACTTTCAAGCAATTAAACTGTCCTCTCTTTTCAGCTTCTTTTACCTGTTTATCTGTTTTCATGACGATAACTAGTATGTGATTTCCTTATTAGTCCTCTGCACTCACAGGATGTGGTTTATGGATACTTTATCAGCCTAACTCATCTCATGTACAAAATGTCTCTTTTAGATACATCTAATGCTGTAGTCAGAGATAGCTCTTCAGATTTCAAAAGCTACAGTCCCTCCCACTCCTAGTAGTTTTGTTCTCTGGCAATTGTATATTATGCTTCTAGTTCTTTCAGTGTATGTCTACTTTAAAATGATGGGAGGGTGGCCAACTGCTCTGTAACAGATCATTAACCTGAGTGACAGGTTTTGTGCTAACTGCCTTTTCTATCACAACATCATTGTCCCTTCTTCGGGTGGCTGTGCCTATGTCTTGTAAATAGTAGGATTCTTGTTGATTATGCAGTTTTCACTGAGCTGTAGTACAGCTACCCACACCATTACAAGGTTAGAAAAGTAAATAGAAGCTGAACTGTGAGGTGAAATTATTGAAACCTATATTTGATGATAAAACCCTAATGTAATATTAACAAAATTCTTTCTAAGTGTCAAGGAAGTAAGATTTACTTACACACAATAGGTATGTAAGTAAATCTTCCTTCCCTGTAGTTACTACACAATAGATATGAGGCCCTGGGCATGATAGAGCAGCCTAATGACAGCAAGGCTGACAGTCATAATACAACACAGGAGTCTCCAGGACCAGGGAGGCCTACTCACCACATTAAGACCACCTCTACAAGGAAGAAAAGGAGGGCTATAATCATGGGCGACTCGGCTCTGAGGGGGACTGAGAACCCAATATGTAGGGCAGACCCCACTCTCAGGGAAGTTTGCTGCCTCCCTGGGGCACGGGTTAGAGATGTCACACAGAGACTCCCTCGCCTGGTGCAGCCCACGGACTACTATCCGCTGCTCCTGTTCCATGTGAGGGGTGATGAATGTGCAGATCAGAGTGCAAGGATGATTAAAAGAGATATCAGTGCCTTGGGTCAGTCACTACGGGGAACTGGAGCACAGGTTATTTTTTCATCCCTACTCCCTATTGCGGGCAATGACATTGATAGGAACAGATGAGCTCAGTCTGTTAATGCATGTCTCCGTGGCTGGTGTCACCGCCATAATTTTGGGTTCTTCAACAATGGAATGGCCTATGCAGCACCAGGCCTGCTGGCAGCAGATGGGGACTGGCTCACTCAAAGACACAGAAGGGTTTTCACCCAAAAATTAGCAGGCCTTATTAACAGGGTTTTAAACTAGATTTGATGGGGGAAGGGGGTATTATCAGGTTTGCCCATGACCAGCCAAGGGTTGCT
>NW_009649951.1:1124973-1126851 GCF_000708025.1 Charadrius vociferus
GAGGGCTGGAGCACCTCTCCTATGAGGAGAGGCTGAAAGAGTTGGGGGGGGTTCAGCCTGGAGAAGAGAAGGCTCTGGGGAGATATTATTGCGGCCTTCCAGTACCTAAAGGGGGCCTACAGGAGAGCTGGGGAAGGACTTTCTACTAGGGCATGTAGTGATAGGATGACGGGGAATGGCTTTAAACTGGAGGAGGGCAGGTTTAGGTTAAACATTAGGAAGAAGTTTTCCACTTTGAGGGTTGGAAGGCACTGGAACAGGTTGCTCAGAGAAGTTGTTGAGGCCCCACCCCTGGAGATGTTTAAGGCCAGGCTGGATGCAGCTTTGGGCAACCTGGTCTAGTGGGAGGTGTCCCTGCCCTTGGCAGGGGGGTTGGAATTCGATGATCTTTAAGGTCCTTTCCAACATAAACCATTCTATGATTCTATGATTTATATAGAGATAGCTGAAATATTCGCTTTATCTTACACTTATCTCCACAATCTCTCATTCTCTTCCTGAGAGAGAATAGGGAATATATAACAGCAATCTCCCCGAAATATATGTAGAGAGAAAACATCTCCAATTATGTGGCCAAGAGTACTTTACTTACCAGAAAAAACATTTTTAGTCAAAACTATACTTTGATCCTTAGCTTTAGTCAAAGAGCAAAGGCAAAAAGTTTCTGTTAATGCATGCCAGAATATTGTAGCAACACGACAAACTTAGCTGTATGTCTTAGGGCGTACTTCTATGAATTTAATTCATACAGAAGTTAGTTACTACAGAAGATGGTGAGGTAATAATCCTGACCTTATCACTAAAAAATTTATACGCTCAGGTACTGTTCTGAATAAACAAATCACTGAAATCATTGTTCTGGAAATCATTCTACCTCTGAAACATGAGCTTTTTAACTACTGTGATTTTCTTGTCCCTCTAAAGTGTGCAGAATTCCATTACGTACTGTTCTAAATACTATTTCTCCTGTTCTTTTTATGCCATTTTTTAAGTATAGTGCTGACTCTTTAATTCAGCAAAAAGCTCACAGAATCCTAAAGGAATTTCAGTGGAAAGACCTTAAACAGTCAGGACTTTAATTAAAGAATTAGGTAAGGACTTTACCTAACTGGAGGATTTTGTTTGTTCATTTGTTTTGTTGTTGTTATTTTGTTGGGGTTTTTATGGTTTAGTTTCAGTTTTTCATTGTGTTTTGCTTCTTACCTTGCTAACTTCTCAGAGTTATTTTCTTATTAAGAAAAATTATTAGTTAAGTATAGATTTTAAGAATTTGTACTTACTTTTACTTCTCCATTTTACTCATCTGGCACTTACTCTAAAAAATACAGTTTATCACTCAAAAAATATGCAAAATTTTCCATTGGTGAAAATGAGTAAATTATACATATATTAGAACACAAAATATATCTAGTTCTTCAAATCAGTTACACAAGTTAATTTAACCAGCTACACTTTTTCATTAACAATTATGTTGCAGATAAACAAACTATATGATACTGGCCCTGGCAAGAGTACATATGTAATTTCATTTATAAGGAAAGATTTGGTGACAGTGGTTGTGGGTCGTTTATTTTGGTGTGGGTTGTTTTTTTTTTTTTGGTTTGGTTTGGTTTTACCTTTAAACATGTATGACTGGACAATGAAAATATGCCTTCTGATAGTTATATTTTGTATTAATTCTTCATTACTAACTATGTCTATTGATCATGTATGTTAAAAGTACAGACAGATTTAATTACCATCTCAGGATTCTCTTCAAAACTGTTGGTCAGTTGAAGATTCCTAAATTGCTGTTTATTAAAATAATAACCCCTGCATGCTAATATATCCAATATTAACATTCTGAGAGCTGCAAAAAATTTCAGGAAATTTCTAAAA
>NW_009649951.1:1126876-1128681 GCF_000708025.1 Charadrius vociferus
TCGGCATTCAATATAAACTATTCCTTTGTCTGATGTGCCTCAGAGCCTGATCTGGGTAGCATCTACAGCACAGTTGACCTACTTGAAAGCATAGCTGAGAAAGTATCAATGAACCCTTTAACTTTCAGAAAGAGTTCTATCTGCAAGGATATAAATCCCTCAGTTTCCCACCAGCATGCTCTAATCACCATTTTCACACCACTGTGGCACAGGCATTCGTCAGTATCAGTTAGATGAAACTGTTTTCTTTTCAATGAGTGATATAGTCACTGGCCTAGTAAGGCCAAGGTTCCACCATTAAACATTATGTGGAAGGAATGGGAATAAAAACCAAGGGACCATTCCCTAATTAAATGAATCTTTATTTTTTATCAGAGTGGGATCTGAAACATGAATACCTGTTTAAATGAATTATTTATGCATGTGGTTGTCCACATCTTTAATTCAAACTTCCTAGGTGTGCTTTAAAGTCATTACAAGACAGAAGGGACTTATGTGCCATTTCTAGAATAAATGTAATATTTTTTTTAAAATCTTATTTTTTCTTAAACCTATCCTAAATAAAACGTACTAGATCTCTCAGTTCACAATAATTCTCTACTACTGGAAGCAAAGTAGCAGAAGTACTAAAGAAAGAAGTAGGAAAAGAGCAAAACAGTCCTTCAGAGAAATGTGATGAAGACACACTACTTTCTGTAACGAACAGCATTGAATAAAATACCAAATCTAGCCACCTTAGGCTTCTTGGCCCAAACAGACATTGCTGACTAGATCAGTGAACAGCCTGTGGCTCAAATTGAGCACAGAATTTGCACTTATGGTTCCAGAATCACAGCTTGAGATACTGATATAACACCAGCTATAATGGTTAGGTCTTGTTTCCAGAAGACATCAAAACCTACTGTCTAAGAACAAAAATGGTCAATAGAAAAGGTGTATAACAGCACCTGAATCACTTTGCTTCTTTTCTGTAGTGTACACACTCTGTTGTATAGAGCATAAGCAATGCTGGAGCACAGCTGATTTAGGTATTCTCTGTTGTTCTGGAAGGAGATCTTAGGCCAGCCCTCCAGGGAAGGAAGACTTGTTTCAGGTCAAAGCAATTTTAAGTTACTAGAACAGAGTGTGTGAGAGAACTTTTGTAGAGAAAACACTACCTTGTTTAAGGTAGTTTTTCCCCTGCATAAAATTCTTCAAGGAAGCTTTGGGTCTTTAACATCTCTCAGATGTCTTTGTCCTCCTGTGCCATTAATAACAGGTTTTCTGGGGCCTTAAGGAGCACTGCATATTGTTCCATTTCAGGGGGTCTATTAGAGACCCATTATTATATATCTATTATAGACCCATTGGATTCGACAAATGGACCACTTGGTAGATAAAGAACTGGCTGGACAGTCTCACTCAAAGAGTTGCGGTCAATGGCTCAGTGTCCAAGTGGAGAGAAGGGACGAGTGGCGTTCCTCAGGGATCAGTTCTGGGACCTGTATTATTCAACATTTTTGTTGGTGACATGGACAGTGGGGTGGAGTGCACCCTCAGCAAGTTTGCCGATGATACCAAGCTGTTTGGTGAGGTAGACACACTGGAGGGGAGGGATGCCATCCAGAGGGAGCTGGACAGGCTGGAGACGTGGGCCTAAGCCAACCTCATGCAGTTCAACAAGGCCAAGTGCAAGGTCCTACATCTGGGTCAGGGCAATCCCAACCACAAATACAGGCTCGGTGGGGAATGGCTAGAGAGCAGTCCTGAGGAGAAGGACCTGGGCGTGCTGATTGACCAGAAGCTCAGCATGAGCCAGCAATGTG
>NW_009649951.1:1129152-1144407 GCF_000708025.1 Charadrius vociferus
CGGAGGTGTCCCTGCCCATGGCAGGGAGGTTGGAACTTGATGATCTTTAAGGTCCTTTCCAACATAAACCATTCTATGATTCTATGATTCTATCATTATGCCTCCTACTCCTTATCCTTCCCACCCTCAAATTTCCAAATCAGCCAACTTAGTCTTATGCTATGCCATACAGGACTATATAGGTGATCTTAAAAATCCTTCACTGAACAACTAAAACTAGTGTCTAAGAGTGGCTATCAGTGAACAAATATGAGCAACACTCACCAGCATGACCTGTGCCATGGAAACAGCCTGGTCACTGACCACCATTCCAGGAACCATATGTCTGATGTCATCCTTTACCCCCAGTTTCTGCATTCTCTGAGAGCCAATTATTTGTTCCCAGTCGTCTGAAACATTATATTTGATCTTCGCATGTGTGTCCCATGTGAATCCATGCTAAAGGGTGCACTGCTTAAAGCTGAGATACTATCCACTGCTAAAAATTTCCATGGCTTGCTTTCCCTTTTTAAAATAGAGTCCCTCTCAGGCAATTTAGTTCATAACTCTAGAAAGAGCAGGGGCGGGGAGGAGAGGAGTTTAAAAAAGAAGAAGAAAGAGAAATGTTATCCTCAATTAAGACATACTTTAAATGGAATCCTTACTGTGACTATGCTGCTTTTTGTGCTTAAATGGTTTACAAAACCCAAGTGAATAGAGACCTTATAATTAAATACATCTAGACTAGCCAAAGGCGAAAAAAACAATCCCTTATGTCTCGACTATTTTATAAGCATAAATGCTGGGTATTAACTGTGTATATATGTGTTAGAACCTATACAAAGAACTAATATTTAATCAGCCTATGTATTGAATATTAAAACTGAACCTGATATCACCTAATATGCTCTAACCAATACTCCAAAAAGCCCAACGAATAGTAGCTTTTCTGACTCAAATGGGCTCCTCATTTAAAGTGTAGTTTGATACAGATACCAGAATCAATATAAGATTTTTACATTTTTTATTAGACACCATAAGGATATAAAGAATGTGGGAAGGTTGGAGCTCATGACTTTATATTCCAGATAAACCCATTATAATTTGCTGAGACTCTGTAGTCGAAAAGGATGATAATGCTGATGATGACAGCGAAATGAATGAGCAGCAAAGCTGAATGAGTTTGGTTAAGGCACTTATTACTGCCTGGTGAAAGGTTAGTATAATATTCAAAACCTTTATTTAAGTGTATAGCAATATTCTTTTTGCTAGGGAATAAATTCCAAGATAAATGGCCAGTGAATCAATAAATGCTCCAATTTGTGGCCTGAGAGTTCATTTATCATGAACCATTTATCTCCTCACATACTCTCCCATAAAAACCAGCTTAATTAAATTTCATGTAGACTCCTTAGGTTGTGGTATTATCAGCATGCACTGACAAATCACAACATTGATGGAAAAGCATATCTGTAAGCGCATTTAAAGATAGTCAGAAAGGAGTCATTATTTTATTGTGTCTAAACTAACCTTCAGAAATAAACAGAATTAATAATGTATTAATAGACTGCAGTATAAACAGCATGTATAGAGGAATTATATCAGAAAATAACAACATTTAAGCAGTGGATATTGCCACAATCATTGTATGAATATTCAGCAGTGTCTGTACTGCAATCAACTTAGACTTCACAGAAGGCTTTATTTAGGAGATATTTATTTTTGTGGGTCCCAACATTTAGTAACATTTTAGCTGATGTCATTGACTTAATCACTGCAAGTTGATTCATTTCCTACAGATGTTATAGAAATGATGGGGTTTACAAAACAATGATTTGAAGAAGATTATAGTGGTCTTACTTTAATTTCATTTTCATGCTAGCATAAAGAAATGAGCTGCAGTACACAAAAGCATCTCAGTATACTTTTTTTTTTTTTTTTTTCTTTCTGAAAGGATAGCTCTTTTGTGAAAACGTTCAATTCATTATATTCTGTACAAGAAGTAGGACAAAGTTTTCTAGGGGGAAACATTCTCTCCGAAGAAATGTTAGTTCCTCAGGAAAAGTATGGAAAATTACTAAGGAGCCTCAGAGGATCCCATATGTTTTATAATCTCCTTAGAAACATGAAGGAAACATTCTTCATCGTGCTCAGGAGGTGGCTTGAAGGTTCAATGTGTAGTTGAATTGGTTAAATAAGCCCAGATGATACTAATGATGCAAATTTAGAGTCCCTTGGAATAAGAAAGAGTTCCCAACACAAAACTCCTCAGTGTCAGGCGATTCTAGTTGCTCTCATATATGAGAAAAAGGATTTTCAACTTTTAACTAGTTTCACTGTTACCTTTGAACTGTGGGATGGTGTCAAACACATTGCATGGAAACAGTCTTCCACCGAGAGGACTGAGAGGAAAACAGTTTACACTGCTGACAAGTATTATTCCATATTGATTAATTGATCGAAGATTTAAATCAGTTCCTTAGATTTAACCCTGTCTAAGTTCCTTGAAATACTTGCTTGTTACTCTAGGGAAAAAAGTCAAACTCTAATGCAGTATTTCAAATAAAAGGGGCAGTTACTTCTCAAAAAAATCAGTGTTTTTCGCAGCGGGATGCATGTTTACCCAGAGTCTTACCCAGTTTCACTGTCTCGGCGATACAGCCCTACTTAGCAAGTTGTGAGATATTTGATAAAAGGAGTGTGGCTTTCTCATTTAAAATGCATTAAAGCAGCCACTTGGCCTAAAGCTTGGGGAGCACAGAGTGCATGTGCACAGTATGGAACCAGGAAGCAGGTTTCTTTAGCACAGAAAGAGTGACACACTTAGGTAGTTATGTCACTTTTGGTGCCTGAGCTACCTCACTGGATATCTCTGTGCAACTTGTGATGTGTCAGGAAGACATACACATTGCACTGTATTGTTGATAAACATCTTGACCAGTCATTTAAATAGCAAAATTTCACATATCTACCAAAAAGTTTTCAATTGAATTTATTGGTCTCTTACAGTTATCTGCCACCTGTCACCATATACTACCAAGCAGAAATAAATCCATTTTTGAAGCGGCTGTATGAAATCCTAGCAACACCAGGTATTGGGGGATTTTTGTAAGAATACTTTTGTCATGGAAGGTGCAAAGATTAGTGGAAACTTCACCAAAATGGTCTATTGCTGTTAAACAGTGTCCTCTGAAAACAAGGTAATGAAGGTTATTTGTTTTACTTTACTGGCTTGTGATTTCCTTTCATCCATCATCATTTCTGACAATCACTGACAAAGAGAGATCTAATATGCATGGTTCTTAGTGAGAAAATCCTTGTCCAAAAGGTTTGAAAACATCACACAAGCCTGCCATTCTCTTGGTTTGTTACTTAAATATTTGTTGCCTCTAACTTCCTTTACTTTTGACTAGAACACACCATCACCTACACTGACAGGCAACAAATTTCTATTTTGTTGAAGTTTTTAGAATTAAGATGATGCTAAAAGGAGATTGGCTGTTCTTGAAATATAGGAAGGAATAAGAGCATTTAAAAAAAAAAAGTATTAATGGACTTTCTGAGGGAGACAACTGGATAGAGAAAGGAGTACCTACATACGAAATCAACAAAAAATGTCTCATATTGTTGAGATTACATGCTTTGCTTCTTTTTTCTCCCTTATTTTAATACCAATTTGACTTTGCTTAGTTGGAAAGTGTAGATCACAAGGCAGGGAGATTGCAGTGAGGCTGTGAATACCATCCCTCAGGTGTCCACATCAAGTACACAAACAACAAAGAGCCCACACAATCTTTAATCTAGCAGACAAAGGCATAACAACAAGTTGAACAAGAAGAATCTTGAGCAATGCAAAGTGGAAATAAAGTGCAAATTTTAACAGTGAGAATAATTAGCCGTTAGAAGAGCTCACCATGAAAGAGTAGGATCACCACTTCTTGAACTCTTTGAAGGGGTGTTTCTCTGAAACAGATCTTATTCAAACAAGAATTGTTAGACTCAATGCAGGGATTACTTGAGATTTTAATGCGAAATATAAGACTAAATGAACATATTCTTTAGCCTTATTGATAATACAAAACCAAGGGTCATTTTTATCTAGTACTAGAGTATAGTGGAACCAAGGTCCATTAGATTTATCGTGTCAATGCCTATATGCTTTGAGAGAAGGTAGAGTGGTCAATATCATGTTTAGCTGCTTATACACCTGACAGATAGTGAAGTTGACCTGCCAGCTGGGAGTTCTATTCAACAAGTCATGAGATTTCTCTCCTGTTAAAAAAAAAATAATCACTGGAAACTTTGACATTTTTTCTTTATGTCAATGTGCTATTATTTTTTTTTTTTTTTTTTAATTTACGAGCTACTTTTTAAAATTCCATTTTTTGGTCCTTTTTCCTTTTCTACTTTTTTGGTTTTGCCACCAATCTGGCTGAGTGAAACCTACATTGGCGGCTACGTTTCATTCCCATTAATCCTTTCTGTGTTTTTCATTTATTGTTTCTTCACTCCAGAAACTTTCAAAATTTCCTAGCCCTTTACTGATGTAAAGGGGAAGAATGGAGGTTACAAAAAATAATATCCCAGAAAAAAAAAAAAAAAACAGGACATCATTAGTTGCCTATATATATTGGCAAAAGGAAAATAAACAAAAAAAAACCCCTAAAAAACTAGATTAATTTTAACATGTGGAATGCAAAATCTTGAAGAATGGAAATATATCACAAAAGTATTTTGCAAAGAACACAGTTATGTGCCCTCTCAGTGCCATGGAATGCAAACATATTGATGTTTCCAATGTAATTACTTTTTTCACCCTTTAATATCTGTAATTATTTGGTTGCACACATTGGTGTCCATAACACTTAGATAAATACTGTGTATTCCTTTGAATAACAACTTCCTAATGTCTTCAGCAACAAAGAAAAAGTCAGTTTGCTTGGCTCAATGAATTCAGTCGTAACTTGTCCTTCAAAGAAAGAATCAGCTCAGGGAGAAGTTGTGACATGATGCACATCAGATGACGAAGAAGAAGATTTTGTCCTTGCTTTTATTGGCACAGCAGTCTATTATTTGTTATAGATGCCTTATTTAACAATGTTTGCCTCAGATTGTGTTCAGTGAGATGCATTTTGTTTATTGCACATCCAGCTTACAGTTAGTGGAGAGGTAATTAGAGCATGTTATCAATAACTCTTTTGGAGAACACAATATTGGGAATTTAAGTTATGCACCTCAGTCTGTGCATGAAAAAAAAAAATTTCCCTACCTGTGTGGAAGAATCCAACTGTCAAACTGACTGTGTAACTGAACAGTTCTTTAGCAAATTTAAGCACACTAAAATGACCTCAGAGCTGTCTCACAAAGTTAGAGTGTATCATAGGATACTGCCTTGTATGCCAAGTTCTGGACTGATAGATGCGAATAAGAGATGTCTTTGCCAACATTTGATTTGTGCTCGAAATACCAATATGTGTGCCACAGGTCCCCTAATGGACATAAAAAGACACAGATCAACTAGGCAATATTGAAAGAGAAAAGAGGAAAAAAGAAAAAAAGAAACAAAAAAACCCCAACCAAAAATCAAAAAAAGAAAGACGAAAAGGAATATAGACGATGTGAAAGGCATTTTAAGCTACCCTGCTAGCCTTTTTTTAAACAAAGAGTGGGGAAAAAAAAAGCAGAGATGAAGATAAGGGGCTCCTCAAACTAAACAGAAGACCAAGCTCTGGAAAAAATTGCTGTCTATTCATGAGCTATTCTGAAGCACAACAAAATTGAAAAGAAGATTGGAAACCTAATGAAATGAGACTGCCATTCTAGACAACTCATTACATATTTTTGTACTGTGCATTGCCACTTACGAGGTCTATTACAATGTGTTGGATACTTCAGCCTGCAGCTGTGAAGCATTTACATGATTACACTGGCCTCCTTTAAGAATTTTACATACAATCATGGATTAAGCTATTACAGAGACATAGTGTTAGACAGTGAAAATGTGTCTTTGTTTGAAGCTATAGACAGGAGAAAAATAAAGAAAGTTAAAACAAAAATTAACAATACCCTGCTTAAAATTCTGGATGTAACATCAGCTGGAGACCCTGCAAGCTGTCTTAGAAAACCTCTGAGAAAATACTACTCAGACGCTACAGGATGAATAAAGATAATGAGAAAGGGCAATGAAAACAACATATTACACCGTATGTCTGTTGCCTGGCAAAAGTGAAATGCTGGAGATCTTCTTTTGTATCTCAAAAATACATTTCCACTACATTTTGTAAGGAAAAACTTAAAAATAGTCCTGCACTTGTGAAAGAAGCAGAATGTGGACTGACTTTAAGGTCTGACGCAGTGTTCTCTCTGATAAGTAACTTATTAATTTGTGTATTTTAAGTCACTTCAAAGAGTCTTTATTCATTTAGCAAAATATTTAAGAGGAAAAGGATTTTGCCAGTAGAGGGGATGAACATGGAGCATATAAAGGGGCAGGAGCAGTAATTTTGTCCCCAAACAAGACCATATTATACTAGTAGGTAAGAGTATTGGAGACAAGTCACCTGGTTTCTACCAGATGGGCTGAAAGCCCAGTTCGCACCATTCATTGTTGCTTGAAGGTTTTAACCAACCTTTGGTTAAACCCGACCCTTACTAACCTGAAGTTTGGGTAATTGCGGTTGCTGAACAAAAAGAGAAAACTCAGACTCAAAAACTAGCCTTAAGTGACGGAATTATCAAAGGTCACTCTTTTCTCCTTTTTTGTACCATGGGCTGAGTGGAGATTGTCGTGGTATCAATATGGCCAGATATTTTCTGCTTTCAGAACCATAGATTTCCAGATGAGATCTGTGTATCTATTCATATGCACAGAATTAGGAAGGTGAATAAAATGCAATAGCTACAGAAGGAAAATGTTCTTTGACAAAAGATGTACGCATACTTCCTCCCCAGTTATTATGTCAATTGAAAAAAGCTTGCTAAATGTGTAATGAGAACCACAATTTTTATTGGTAAAGGGAAAAGAGATGGAACTGATCTAACAGTAAATTCAGGAACTGTGTGATTTACAGTTTCTTTGATTCCAGAGAAATTTCAAAAGAGCTTCTTAGTGTTGATATATACAGGACATTCTGGTTACTTCTGGTCACACATACCTGGCTTCTCTGTTGGTGTGCCATACAAAGGTCAGATTTTACATTTGTATTTACTGAGATGTCTAGATTTTGTTTTCTCTCAGCTTTTGAAAAAATAGGACCAGTACAATATATTGGTGGCTGTGCAAGGCCAAAGGAAATGCCATTTAGAGAACCAATAAAGCAATTTTAACTTTCCCCCAGTATATAAAAAAATACAACACTGTAACATAAGTTCTCCTTGTAAACTTTTTCTAAAAAATGCAGTACATTTTAAAGAAATATTGGACTTCATGTCCTATAAGTATATAGATAGACAATTAAAAGTATTTTAAGTGTTAGGCATTATAGCCATAGAACATGGAGAGCTTGCATATTTTCCCAGAAAGATTTAATCACACCAAGCAGTGTTAGTTTATCATAGCACCATTTCTTCATCTATTTTTATGCCAGGATATGCAACGCATTTATTTGTACCCACTGCTGTTTTATGGTTTTTCTTCTGGACTTTTCCAAACGAAGTTTTTTCATGAGCTTCAAAGTTCCATTCACCAGACTACACAGTAAGTATCTGACTTCCAGATTCGTTGTTAGATGTACTTAAGGACCATTAAGTACACTGAGAGCTGCCTCCTGAAAATCCTGAGCTGAGGAATTTAACAGTTTTGAATGTCTATGCTACAAGTCGGTAAGGGCTGGTGCATGCAAATCCATACTCCTTCAGCCCTGCAAATACTTTGTGATTTTCCACAAACTTGATCTGCATTTTTGTTTTATGACTACTGTGAGTGAAATCTTCCCTAACAGCACTAATTTTCAGAAAAGGAAGCAGACAACATTTGCAAACATATATACACCAGACAAAGAGGAAATCCATAGTTAGGTAGGAAATTACTGTACAAGAAGGCTTGTTTTCAAAGGAGGTGATCACTGAAATACATAGGAGTAGATGGTCTGCCCGGCTAAAATTATGTTGGTTTTGAGAAGCCTTAGCAAGAACATAATGGCTTAACTTTATGCTTTTTTTCTGTTACTAGATTCAGCAAAACTTAACATTTGGCTTTGTAGGTTCTGCACGAATATTTTATTCAGTTTTATCCATGTAGATTTGTATCCTCCTCGATTCTTGTTTTGAGTTTCAGGTTCAAACAAATTCAGATTCTCAAAGCAAAATTGCTGAGTATAACCTGGTTTAATGTTGAAACCTTGAAAATCTACATATTTCACATCATGCAAAATCATAATGTGACCTACTTTCAATACAATTAATTAACTACACAGAAAGCGTATATTTTTTTTCCCCCTTGCAATATGAAGATTATGCAGAAGCACATTCTTAATTAATCTTTAGAGCTCAGGAATATTGGGCCATCCTCTCTTATGAACATCCTAACATTTTTCAGCACATAGTTAGCCTTCCTTGCTTTCAGTAAGGGACTTTCTTTTTCCATTCAATAATTTGAGGTAACAGTAGCTAAACAGTGGAAATGCTATGGGCCTCATTATTTCTTTTGACAAGCCTCATTGATTTCAATGCTACATGACCATTAATTGCTAGTAATATCTCCTAATCCAGGTGTAATTGATTAGCAGTTAGGGCTATTTTTCTGTTTGGTTTAAGAAACTACCCATCCTCATCAGAAACCTGTGATATCATTAATTCTGCTCTGCTGCTTTAAAAAGGAAATTAATAATCAATTTTCCTTCTGCTCTCCTTAATTTATACTGTAAAAAGGACAAAACAGTCTATTTAGCATGGCAGGGAAATTGTGTGGTAAAACAGATTCTTAAGCATTAACTGGAATCTTCTCAATCATGGTACTGAGTTTAAAAAAACCCAAGTAGTAAGGATCAGTGCACTTTAAATCAACTGTAGAATCAATTATGCAGAGTACTGCAAGTGCCCTCCTCGTTCCCAGCACACCTTTGTAACAATTGTATCGATCCTAGAGGCACATCTATAAACAAAAGGCTTTGGGGATAATTATGTTCACTTTTGACCTTCGGGGGACCAATACTAAAGATAAATCTTCCCAATTGCCAGCAATATCTAGTACAACAACATGTCTTCAGACTCAGTGCCTTAATGATGTAACAGTCTTTAGCAAAACTGATTTCAGTGTGAGCATTTGGGCTGGAAACTGTGCAATATAAAGACCCTGGAACAGCTTTGCAAGCAGAGAATGGTGTCATTTTATCACTGTGTCAGCAACACATCAAGGAGACTAGTAGTAATATGATGTTTATTATCTTAAGAGCTTATGCACTAATGGCTGAGGACTGATTAAAAAATGAGGTCTTAACCTACACTACATACTGTAATCTTTGTGAATAATGATTTTTTTTTTTTTTTTTTTTATTTTCATCTTTGATACTTTACTGATGTCTTCTATCTATGCCAGGTCCTGCAGATCGTCCACGGAACTCACATTTCTGTGCCTGTTTTGATAGGAATGGAGTTTACACAACAGTCTGTAACCAGCAAAGCTCGGTGCTAATTAGTAAATCACATTGTTAACAGCTTAAGCCTGGCTATCGAGTGGAAAACTGCATACCATGCTGCCCCCTGCTGTATATAACAAGCTCACCGTCGTTTATGTCTAACATTAAGTGGAAGAAGATGTCACATAGATGTGAAAATAACAAACCACTCAACAGTGGTATGTATGAATTTACAGTTCTCTTTTTCTCATTGGTTTGTGTACTCTTATATTTCATATTAATACCTAATTTCTTAATTGCAGGGTTGGTTAATGGCAAAGTATAGCCTGGGTTCTGTCACTGCTAGATGCAGGGTAATGTTGAAATCCAGATTTTAGCACTGAAATATTGTTCTTCTTTTATTTTCTTTAGTGACATAAGAACAACATTCCTTTTGTTTTCCCCACAGAAAACAGGTTATTTCTCACTACAGAAAAAAATCAGCACAGTGTTTCCAACGTTAATCAAAATAATGAATACTTAGCATAGGTTTCTATACATAGCATATATGATAGTGAATCATATACTGAAGATAGTTATTGTGATATTGATTTTCTGAAGGCACAGATACCAAGTCATACTGGATAGAGATAATGATATAAAATCAATTGCTGACTAAAGATTGACTGACTGCTCACATACTGAGTACTCCCAAATAAAGACTATTCTTGGAGGAAAGGGGTTGTACTGTATGAAAATTCTAAATACTTATTTTTTTAATTTCTTTTAATGTCTTTTAATTTCTTTTTTCTTTAAATTCTGCTTTAACAACATTCTGAAATCAAAACATATAATAATTGTGACTTAACTTTCCCATATCTCTCAGAAATGTGTTTAGTCAACAGTTTAAGGCAGGGTTGGTGCAAACTCCTACCATTCTAACTTAAAAGTAGGCTTTATGTCCGTTTTAGAAACAAGAAGAATATCGAAGAAGGAAGATAATCATTAAGTGGAATAGGCTGTGGTTTATGGTAATTTCCAAATGCTGCCAAAACCGTCCTGAAAATGGCTGGCGTTAAACAATGATGCGATATCTTCTGAGACAAGATGATGGAAGACAAATAAATGAGCAGGGACAAAAAATCTGAAGATTTGTCGGAAAATATACTTGCTAGCAGTCTGAAATCAAGGGTAGGGAGAGGGGGACTTGTGGCCCGTAACTGTTGTACACAGCTTTCCTGGCCACTTGCTGTCTTATCAGCATGTTCCCTGGCCTATGCACCCACTGCTGGTCTATGAGAATCGTCTCTGCAAACACACTGTGGTGCAGCAGCTACCCGTCTTCATTCAGCTAGCAATCTTTGTTCAGAGCTAACACACCTCAAAATTTGAGTTAGATCTTAAGAGGCAACACATAGATTCCAGCACTTTCCTAAAGGCTCACCACTTTGACACACACCAAAGTGTGACTTAGCTGCCTTTGCCTTCTGGGTAGACTATGCCAGCCCTTTGTGCCTCACTTTAACTTGTGCCCATCTGCTTCCCTCCACTCTGCTTAGTGGAGGGGAACATATGGCCCTAAGTACCTAACTCTGATTTCTTGCCACACCTTCAATTACATTGCCATATGTTCTAGTATCATGCTGTAATTGCTGATAGTTAGTGCTAGAAATACAAAAGGGGCATTCCACAAGCCAACAGGTTTACTTCTGCTGTGTAATAAAGCAGAAACAGCTGTCACTGTGCCATCCTCTGATAATCTCTTGACTTGCTCTGCACACAATGCTTTCGTAATTTTATGTATTTAAAATCTTGCAATCATTCCTTGCTCATTATTTCTCTCTTCATCACTTTAAAACAAGCAAAGAGAGAGCCTGTTTTCACATTGTTCTGTTACTTCAGATTATCTCTGTACCACACTATTCTCCATGGGAACCTCTCTGGGTCCCTGTTACTAGGGAGAATATACATCAGAGTCGTCAGAGAACAATGTAACTATTTAATTTTACAAGGATTTTATATTCTAGGGAATGCTTTGCTGATTTAACTACATTACATTGCTGCCTAACTGAGAAGAGCTAAAACCCACTGTTTTTGCTGTAATAAGTAGGACAGTACTCCCTGTGATATTTTTGCATTGCAAGCATATGGTTGCAGTTTAGAAAATCTAGTGGAAGAACATTTGTGCAATGTGCAAGCACTCTGGATTTCTATTATTCATGGTGACAGTATAAAAGCTTCCACCTCCTCTAACTCATGTTTAGTGCTGTCTGGCATTTTTTTTCTTTTCTTTTTTTTCTTTTACTTTTTTTTAGCATGAATCTTAATGATTGCAAGAACTACTTAATTAAACACGGAAAATGAAGATGTCTTAAAAATTAAACTATAACCCTAGGGAAAACTCTATGTATGAATGCGAGAGCATAAGCTCAGCTGCTGGATTGCAATGAGCATAGAAAACAGGTGACAATCCAAAAAGGAGTCACTTCGGGCACAAGCTAAGGAACATGCAACCAGCAACACATTAGTTTATTTTAAAATGGTGGTTCACCCAAAATGAAGCATTCCACAGGAACACGTATACCAGTTTCAGCAGTAATCTGTTTTACAGCCTAAATGGAAATGAGTATAAAAGAAAAGGATCATCTACTTTGCAATAGGCCTTGCTTTCTAGAGACCTGTTTATCTGTGCATTTACACTTCTAATTTATTTCTTCCTGAAAGGTATTATGAATCTGACATTGTCAAGTTAGTTGGTAGCCACTGATTTTTCCAATTTTTAATCTTACAATGAGATGTCAGTCCTGTCGTCAAGATGGCATTATTATAAAGCTATGTCTTTCACTGTCCTAATGTGTAATTCACCATTATGGCAGCTCTAAGTGTTTTCTTTTGCCACTACTTTATTAGGCTCTTTGCTGGTTCAGTCCAGAACTACTTATTTGATGTAGCATGCTGTCACCTAAACTAGAAAACCAACTGCTTACTCATTCGACTCTTTAAGTTGCTGCCCTCTGTTGCTCTTCCTTCATAAGTTTAAGCAAATTGTACTTTATATTGGAAAGACGTCGTCTATTTCTTCAACCCACCAGCTCTTGCATGGGCCACAAAAGTTGTGTAATATCTAGGATAGTGTATAATAATGATCTGACTTGCCAGGTAGAAATGTATTCCAGCTTGTCTTGCCTATGTGGTTGATTTCTTTATTGTTTCTTTTACTGTTTTTGCTTAGCAATTGCTTTGTGAGTAGGCACTTTGAAGTTTTTGATTCCAGTTCCCAAAAGGATATGAATCACCAGAATTTTGTAGCATATTGTCTGACCATACATGCCACGTGCAAGATGCGTCTTCAATCTCCAGGTCCCAGTTCCTGTGACTTCCAGAAAGCCCTCCTTCACTGATACAATACAACAAATGTATGATGGAAAAATATTTCCTGCCAGTGGAAGTTAGCTGCTGGAGACTTCACTGTCCTATTTTATTTTTCATTACTATACTCTTTTATACTTCACTCGTTACTCTGAGTTTGATCTCTTTTTCAAGAGACATATCTCCTAGCTGTACTTGCCCATGCCTCTTCTCCTGGGTTTGAAGCATGAATCACTGTTGTGATGTTAACTCTTAACTCTATCAGGATTATTATTTGGTCTCCTGTAAACAAAATTCCATTTTGCATACACAGCTCATTTCTCAGTAGGTAGTAAACTCTTGTGGCACACACTCTTTTCAATCTGGCCATCCCTGGAGAATGAAGTGTTTTATTGTCTACAGCATGCCTCCTGCTCAGTATTTGCTGCATTGCCTGGCACCTTTTATTAAAGATGTGAAAATATTGTAACATGTTGATAGACTCCACTCCCAATCCACACAGCCATCTGTGATGTACTCTGGGAGGCCTGACTTGCTTATAGTATTTTGCAGCACCACTGGCATACCTGGGCAGTATCCACTCCTCAGAACAGATCACTAACAGTCAAATAGTATGCATTATGGTGATTTAGATTTTGTTTCTTCATTATGTTTTGTAATAGTTTTTGATGAGACTGGCCACCCCGAGGTACCACAGCAACTGATGAAATTCTGCAGTTCCAAAAAGGCCTCTTCTTTTGACACAAGTGAAACAAAATTTTCCAGAACTCAGTGCAACTGCTTTATGCATAGGATTTCATTAATATATTTGCTGTTATGCCTGCATGAAGACTGAAGGGGAAAAAAGACTTTTATGACAGCTGAGAAACTGTGTTCTTAACAGGGATGTCTATGCTTTTCCGATGGCCAAGGTAGTACTCATTTGATTACGTATTGCCTGAGAAACTTTACAGTATATATGTAAGACGAAGAGCAAACACGAATAAGTTTGAGCAGGAAGGACACATTGAAGTAATCTGGATTATTTCCCAAATCTGTACCTTATGGACACTGTATATCCTAAATTACAGCGTCCTTACCAGAAGTTTCTGGGTGTAGTGAAGGAAGTGCTGCTGTGATAGTGGTGAAGAGCCGGGTCTCACAACCCTGGAGACCTCAGGTTTGCTCTGGCCCATCACAGCTGGGAGAAGATGCACCGATCTTCCCCATCAAACATCAAGGTCGAGTGTCAAATTTGCCTTGCAAATGATTCCAGTGCTACAAGCAGACGACAAAGTCTATTAGCAAAATCATTATTACCCAAAACACTTAAATAAATGCAGTGGTCAATTTGCAAACAGTAGATATATACAGTAATACCTGAAAGAAAAAGACCTGGAAGACTGCTGAAAGGGAAATCTATGAAACAACATAGACAGGAAAATGTAAAACATAGCCGACACAGTCTTTTGCCCAGTAAAGTAAGAAGAGACATTTTCTATTTAGACACATATTGTGGTTTTCTTGATCCACAGATTTAGTCCAGACAACCCTGGAGTAAATGATCTTCTGATGATATTTGATTAAACAAGCAACCGATATGGAATCATAGAATGGTTTGGGTTGGAAGGGACCTTGAAGATCATCGAGTTCTAACCTCCCTGCCACGGGAGGGGACACCTCCCACTAGACCAGGTTGCCCAAAGCTGCATCCAGCCTGGCCTTAAACATCTCCAGGGGTGGGGCCTCAACAACTTCTCTGAGCAACCTGTTCCAGTGCCTTACAACCCTCAAAGTGGAAAACTTCTTCCTAATGTTTAACCTAAACCTGCCCTCCTCCAGTTTAAAGCCATTCCCCGTCATCCTATCACTACATGCCCTAGTAGAAAGTCCTTCCCCAGCTCTCCTGTAGGCCCCCTTTAGGTACTGGAAGGCCGCAATAATATCTCCCCGGAGCCTTCTCTTCTCCAGGCTGAACAGCCCCAGCTCTCTCAGCCTCTCCTCATAGGAGAGGTGCTCCAGCCCTCAGATCATCCTCGTAGCTCTCCTCTGGACATGCTCCAGCAGGTCCATGTCTTTCTTGTGTTGGGGACTCCAGAGCTGGATGCAGTACTCCAGGTGGGGTCTCATGAGAGTGGAGCAGAGGGGCAGGATCACCTCCCTTGACCTGCTGGCCACACTCCTTCTGATGCAGCCCAGGATACGGTTGGCCTTCTGGGCTGCGATCGCATATTGCTGGCTCATGCTGAGCTTCTGGTCAATCAGCACGCCCAGGTCCTTCTCCTCAGGGCTGCTCTCTAGCCATTCCCCACCGAGCCTGTATTTGTGGTTGGGATTGCCCTGACCCAGATGTAGGACCTTGCACTTGGCCTTG
>NW_009649951.1:1145263-1169642 GCF_000708025.1 Charadrius vociferus
GGCTGCAGTCCTTGCCAGTGAAGACTGAGGCAAAAAAGTCGTTTAGGACCTTGGCTCTGTCTCTGTCCTGGGGAACCAGTTCTTGCGTTTCCTTTCGGAGAGGGCCCACATTTTCCCTGGTCTTTCTTCTCTCACCGACATACTTAAAGAAGGATTTTTTGGTTGTCTTCATGTCCCTGGCCAGATTGAGTTCTGTCTGGGCTTTAGCTTCTCTGCCTCGATCCCTGGCTGCTCGAATGATTCCTCTGTATTCCTCCCAGGCTACCCGCCCCTGTTTCCACCCCCTATAGGCCTCCTTTTTACTTTTGATCATGTCCAGGAGCTCCTTGTTCATCCATGCAGACCCCCTGGCTTTTCTGCCTGCCTTCCTCTTTGTAGGGATGCATTGCTTCTGAGCTTGGAGGAGGTGATCCTTGAACATTAACCAACTAGGCCCTTCTTCCCTCCAGCCCTTCACCCCAAGGCACCATACCAAGCAGATTCTTCAAGAGGCCAAAGTCAGCTTTCCCAAAGTCCAGGGTGGTCAGCCTGCTGTGCACTTTCCTCGCTGCCTCGAGGATCTCAAACTCGACCATTTCATGGTCACTACAGCCCAGGCTGCCCTTGAGTTTGATGCTGTCTATCAGTCCCTCCTTGTTGGTAAGAACAAGATCCAGCATAGCTCCTTTCCTCATTGGTTCCTCAACCACTTGGAGAAGGAAGTTCTCGTCAATGCAATCCAAGAACTTCCTGGATTGCCTACACCCTGCTGTGTTACCCTTCCAACAGATGTCGGGGTTGTTGAAGTCACCCATGAGGACCAGGGTCTGTGAACGTGATGCCGCCCCTATCTGTCTATAGAGGGCTTCATCTGCATAGTCTTCTTGGTCGGGTGGCCTGTAGCAGACCCCCACTGTAATGTCCCCTGCTCCCGATTCCCCTTTAATCCTGACCCATAGGCTCTCAGTCGGTTCTTTATCCATCCCTAGGCTGAGCTCCATGCATTCCAGCTGCTCGTTGACATATAAGGCAACACCGCCTCCTCGTTTCCCTTGCCTGTCTCTCTTGAAAAGCCTGTAGCCTATCTATCTAATATCTATGTCTATATCTAATCTATAGATTATCTATATATCTCTAATATCTCTGTCAGGATTTTTTTTTAAAGAGTAAAATGAAATAAAGTAAAAATAAACATAAAATTATTTCGTTAATTAAGCCCAGATCAACATCCTTTATCTCTTTTTTTCATTCTCAGAGAATAACATTTTTGTGGGATTGGGTTTTCTTCCATTTCTTCCAGATCCCTAATGCAAAGGGACACTGATCTTTGCTGTATTCTCTGTACACTATAAAAATACCTGTGAATTTATAGTGAATACATGTCTGTCAGCTTTCTGCTCCATCAGCTCCACAGAAAATGCAATGGTATGATACAACATCTAGTAACTGTGTTCAGTATTAAACAAAAGATCATTATTATTGCACCAACATTTAATAACACCTAGGGCAAATCTGGCATTATTGTGATCATTTGGAGTTGTGTCATTTTGTTCTAGATGCCCCTTCAAATGAGGTGCTATATACAAGGACGCCTAAGATAAATTTATATTAATGTAAATATGTTATTTAGAAATATACATTATTAACAGTCTTGACCTCCAGGTAAAATGATACAATTGTGATTACACAAATTACCTTCAGCTTTTATAAAACCAATGGTTAGGTATGTTATATAAACTAGACGTGTTTCATTATAATTTGCCATTTTTAGTGAATTGGTTGATTAACCTTTTGTTTCACAAGACAGTCTTACTGTAGAAATTTACCTTAATTTTCAGTGGCTCTGGGGTAAATTGTAAATTCAGCTTCTGTATTTCACAGTAGCTATGTGTCAGGTCTGAAGCTCATGCCACTTGCTTTATTTCACAAATTTCAGTGCAAGTTTCATACAAGTAAAACAAAAAGATCTGTGTCCTTTAACCTGATGTACTGAAGTCAGTGCTTCTTGGCTGCAGAACTACTTTCCTTTAGGGATTCAAAATATAGCTTCTTCCACAGTGTTGAAAATTAAACTAAATCTTATTTAATTAGTTGCACTTTTAATTAACTTCTATTCTTTCCTATGCTGTTAGATCTGGTGGGGGATTGTGGAGAGTAGTACTCTCATATCTTGCTCTGGAGTGCCTGTACTGAGGAAATATTTGAAACAAAGCAATGATTTACTACCCTTTATCTACTAAATTGCACAACATGGCAAGAAAACACTAGAAGAGACAGAGGAAGGGAAATGCATTAAAGAACACCAACATAATCGTGTTGAAAAAAATACTGGATAGGCATATCCTCTGCTACCCAGAACTGTGCTTCAGACAAAGGATTTACCTTATTTTCCCAAATGGAAATTGGGATATTGAAAGAAACAGCAAGAGTGACAGCAAATCTGTGACCACATTAGTCATTCTGTCAAGGATGGAAAAATTTAGAAAGAAAAATAATAATTGCCAAAGAAAACAAACTCAGGCCTCAGCAGTTATAAATTGGCAGTGCTGTTTACTCCATGCACTCTACTCAACGTGTCCCAGCTGTGCACGTGTCATTCAGCTGTCCAACTCCGTCTATGCAGACTTTTCTTACTGAGGCACCTACCTAATCAGTTTGTGGAAGCACAGTACTCCATTTGTTCAATTTGCCTGCATAGAGGAAGACATGACAGATGTATTTGAAGTAATGCGAAAAACTACAGTCAATGGGGAAGATACCAATCTCAGCTAACAAGTGAGTATTGTGAGGAATTCTAATGCAGCAGCAGCACATAATCATTCACATTTATATCGTGCTGTTTAATGGTGACAGATATCAAGGCTTCATCTACAAGAAGCTCATACAGCCACTCAGAAGTCAGATGATAGAAGAGAATGTGGGATAAGGAGCAGAGCTCCAATCAGTTGTTGTAGTCTGCACATTCTTTTTAAAAGATCCAGATTGCTTTCTGTGGCCTTCCTACTATGTTTTGATTGTGTGTTACAAAGGAATTGTAGCGTTCTATTTTATTTACATTCATCCTGTACTGGTGATGATGTGATATGATAAAAGTATCATTTAATGTTCCTGAAAAAGCACTGTACTTTAATTTAGTGTAATCTATAAATCATCTGTAAAGCAGCTTTACAATTCAGCAACAGTAATAGTTCCATACGTGTGAGTAGTGCAAAGGAGGATTACCCGACAACATCTACATGCCCTTCATCGCTTTTGTTTATCCTTCCCCTTGTAGAATCTAAATTTATGTGAGTTATCCAGGGACTTCTTTTCCAAGAAGACTATTTTAAAAGAAATAGCTCACTCCTTTCACAGGGAAATAGATAAGATGCATGGAAAAATACAGTGTTTTGCTTGATACGACCCTGCCTAGAGAAAACAAAAACTACACCAGCGGTCCAATATTTCCTGAATGCTCAATTTGCTGTTCATACACACAGGCACGTATCAAGGGGAAGTTTTTTGTTGAGAGTAAAACAATCATATACTTTGGATCAGCTTGAAATATTTAGTAGACATTTGCTATCATCAGAGCAATGTTTTCCATAATCATATACATTTGTTATCAAAACTTGGTATTTGAAATATATAGATTTTAGCTGTAACTGAAAATACATAATTTAACAGTGTAAGAAATTTTACAAAAATTAAATTCATAACAATAAAGAATAGGAAATTTCTATTCACAGTCACTCAAAGTCTTATATCATAAGTACCTGAAACTGATTAATTGAAGTGGAAAAATTAAGATATGAGATAAGCTATGATTAAGATATGAGATGATTTTGCACACCAAGCTCCTACTGATCATAGAATTCAATACAACCTCTGAGCCAGGGGCCACTTTCTCCCAGAGATGACACCAATCTTTCAATCAACCCGTTTTTGACATGCTTTTGTCAAGTTGCAGTGGAATTCTGCATGTTATTACTCCCTCCACAATACAGCAAGATGTTGACATTCAGAAGTAAGAAACAGAAAAAAAACCAACCACACCACCCACCTTATGGCATACTTCTCTTTGTTTCCCCACTCACACCACCGCATACGGACACTTTACTGCCAAAAGATACAGGGTGCCTGTTGCCTTTGAACTCTGGCTTTTCACGGGATGGTCAGGGTTGGAAGGGACCTCTGGAGATCATCTAGTCCAACCCCCCTGCCAGAGCAGGGTCACCTACAACAGGTTGCACAGGACAGCGTCCAGGCGGGTTTTGAATGTCTCCAGAGTGGGAGACTCCACAACCTCTCTGGGCAGCCTGTGCCAGTGCTCCACTACCCTCAAGGTAAAGAAGTTCCTCCTCATGTTAAGATGGAACTTCCTACGTTCAAGCTTGTGCCCATTACCGTTGTTCTATTCCTGGGCACCACTGAAAAAAAAAACTGTTCTCATGCCCCTGGCACCCTCCCTTTAAGTATCTATAAGTATTGATAAGATCCCCCCCTCAGTCTTCTTCTCTCTAGACTAAAAAGACCCAAATGCCTAAGCCTTTCCTCTTAAGAAAGGTGCTCCAATCCCCTAAACATCTTTGTAGCCCTTTGCTGGACCCTCTCCAGCAGTTTCCTGTCCTTCCTGAACTGGGGATCCCAGAACTGGACGCAGTATTCCAGATGTGGCCTCATCAGGGCAGGGTAGAGGGGGAGGATGACCTCTCTTGACCTGCTGGCCACAGTCTTCTTGATGCACCCCAGGATGCCATTGGCCTTCTTGGCCACCAGGGCACATTGCTGGCTCGTGGTCAACAGGTCCTTTTCCACAGAGCTGCTCTCCAGGAGGTCAGCCCCTAACCTGTACTGATACATGGGGTTATTCCTCCCCAGATGCAGTACCCTACACTTGCCCTTGTTGAACTTCATAAGGTTTGATTGCTCATCCTGCCTTGTCTTGGTTCAGGCTTTTCACTGAGATTCAGCATAGGTTCAAGACAGAACTAATTGTCAGACAACTTCATCAGGCCAGCAAATGAGCATATTATGTCACCCTTGTGCTCCAGGAAGACAGTGCTGGCTTTCCCAGCAAGTAGCACCCTCTGCATCAATGTTCGCATTGAACTCTTTTGTCCCAAGGGAAGCTTCAGGAATCACCCTGCCACACAGAGGCACATGCTGTGTCCTTGGGCTCTCATGAGGACAGAGGCTACCTGCCTGTATCTGCACTGCTTTAGTGGGTGCAGCTTTTTCCCATACTCATGACATCCTTTTACATACATTTGCAGTCTTGTAGGCATTGGGAGGCGTTGGTATCGAGGAAAAGATGTGTTTCCTGAACCTAAATTCAGCCTACTTTTTACACCAGTTACCCAACAGAAGATTGATTCCAGTGATATTTCTGCTGTCTGGCAGGGTAGAGGCTCAGTTTTTTTGACTCATACAATATTATTATTTCATGAGTAATTAAAAAAAAAAAAAAAGTTACAGATTGTTTTCTTTAATGATGTTTTAAAACATTCTGTTGTCATACTTGTAGCCACCAAGTAACCACTGTTTGTACACACCAACACTGTTTGTACCTATAACATGCTTACATTTATTTACTTTTATTTGATGCAACTCAAATAATTTTGTTGAAACAGGGACTTTTTCATACCATTACCAAGCGGTTTGTGAGTTTTTTTAAGATATTTTTTCTTTTTCATGTAAGCATCAAACCATTGTTTCTACCTTTGTGAACAACCTATGACAGAAGAACATACTCTCTGCTGGTTTGCTATGATGTACTCTGGGACTGACTGCATCTGACCATAAAGGCGATTCTTAGACCTCAATACAGGGTCTTAACTAACCTTATATTTGTTTCTACCTCTAAATTAAATTTTTAACATGCTTGCATTTTGGTTCTCTTTTGTTTCTTTATAGAGGAAGATTGCTTAACAAATTGCTCCACTTTATTTCACAGCCTCTGCAGGTGACTAACTGAACAAAACTGAGATGAAACTAAAGAACAAATAATAGGGAAAAAAAACCAACATAAAAACCTGCTTTCTGAAATACAAGTTTTTATGTTAGTAAATCAGCTACCTGTATAATCGTAAGTACAGTAAGCTTGCTACAGCAATAAAACACACTTTATCTGTGAAAAACAAAACATGCAAAATGCAAGAACTTCTACAAAATGTTTATTTACAGCAAATTTTTGTAATAGTAAGTGACTTCAGAAATTATTTTGCTTAGTTCTTGAATAAATTGATGGCAAAAACAATTATTTCCTCATCCTCTTCCTCCTCCATATTACAAGAGTAGAATTATTTATTTGTTTGGTCATTATGAAAGGTACTAAAAGAAAATTTATGCCTTAATGAATTGTCAAGGATGGCCTGAAGTTCAGGATTTTTTTTTTTGCCTTCTATCTTATCTTATGTATCCTCTTGCATAAATCATTGAAAAAGCATACCGACAACCAATGAAAAAAATTTAAAAGATGAGAAGAGAGAATAGAAAGGAGATAAAAAGGTCACTGAAATTTAGGTAGTTATATTGCCCTGAATAGTATTTCTGAGCTGCACTGTTGCTCTGTAAAGAAGCTGGAACAGAAGGACAAAGATATAAAACCCCATACTGATCTGACTAAAGACTGAAAGAGCCATAAAAAGTTTTTCATAGCAATAACAAAATAGTCTTAGAAGGATTTATAGCAAAATGAAAATCTCTTTTTGGACTACAACTGTAAATACCAAGTCAGCAGTGAATAACCTGATGGCACTCCACTGATCAGTAAGGAATCAGTAGGAGTCAGGTACATTGGCAGTTACACAATTAGCATCTAATAGGCACATTGTGTCTCCTGGAAATCTTTAGAGTCATTTCTCACAGTGAAACTGGGACATAGAAAGACAGCAATTGACCATTTTAGAATGAGGTAATGAGCCTGCAGCTTGCAAATCTTGGCACAGTGTCTAATTTTCCCATGCCAAAGCACAGATAAGAGCTAAGACAAAATTCATTGTAAGAATTTCCAGTTCTTCTACATGGCTTTCTACATCAGATGCACTTACTGCCTTACACCTATCTTTGTTATTCTTCTTTTATGAAAGAAAAAAATAAAATTTGAAAGATAAATGCTGCTCTGGGGCTCTCTGATATACGTTTCTTGCAAGTTAAGAAAACAATTAGCCTTTAAATAATTTATTACTTACCTCATAATAATTTAATTATGGAAATAATGGAAATAAATTACCTTGATATCTGAAAGAGAAAAGCTCTTATAAGAAAATCAAGAAAATTACTCTTTGACTCAAAATTGCTTAGAATAATAATACTTGATTAGACACTTTGAACCTCATTTTTTTCTTTACTGTTACTTCTTGTAAGAAAGTAATTGTGCAGCTAATAACACATTTGTCACTCTTGTTAGCAGACAGAAATTAGGCATCATTATAAAACAGCATGTCCCATATCAATAAATCACTACCTTCATAGTAAAAGTGCCACTAAGTAGCAATAACCATCAATAAAAATAGCATGGGTTAATTGGAACAAATCCATAGACTGAAGTATATAGTGAGGGACATATCACAAGAAAGAAGTGTAAATTTTGCAAAGAAATAGAATCATGTTAATCACAGACAGACGAATCATTGTGTCAATGTAAATTTAAAGTTTCTGTAAAAGACATGAAACCCTGAAGAAGGCAGCCCAGGGAACCTATGAGGAGCACTAGAAAAGGCAGATGATATCGAAATTAACAGATAGAGCTGTGGAGACTGGAAATAAAATAAAGAACATTTTGTGCCTGGTATAAGCCACTGATTAAAAAAATGAGAAAGCAAATAGCATGAGGATGTGGTTACTTATTTTCACAGAGTGGACAGCAATGAAAAGAAACAATATGTGAAGAACTAACTTAGCATTAAATTTGCTTTACCTGTTTCCTGCTGCTCATTTGCACACAATGATTGTAGTCCCACAGTAACTACTTCTTTCATCCATGTATATGTCTGTTTCGCATCAGTGGAGTGGCACAAAATCCTCAGAACATACCAATGAGCAAGAGCTGCTGTTTTAAAGCAAATGGCATAATAAGAATCTCTCTGAAACAAAAAGGCAAAACAACATCAACCTTCTTCTATACCAAGGCCAAAAAAAGTGAAAAGAGCAATCTGGGTAATGGAGTATTTAACACTGAGGTGAAGCTTTTCCAGCCCAAGTAGCTGCAGAAAAATTTGACATCCCTTCAGATTAAATGTACTTCTGAAGGGCTCATAAATTTGCCAGAGGAAACCAAGAGAACAAAATTCTTCAGCTGGGGTAAACCAGGATAATTGTAGCACCTCTGTGGCAGCTCTGCCCATTCACCCCACCTGCACATTGATTCTGCACTTTGTAGACCTGAGCCGCAGAGAACAAGCACCAGGATACATCACTATGCACAAAAGACACTCTGTGAAAGTGGGGTGTATTTATTTGTGCCCAAAACGCTGTATCCTGCCCACATCAGTTTCATCATATAAATGTAACATACTACTTCATGTCTACACAATTACAACAGCTTCATAGCTAATATTGTAACGTAAACACAGCCTCTATTTTTAAAGTCTTTGGAAAACTTCAGGTTCAGTCCTTCCACTTCTGTTCTCAACTGCCTGTAGTTGAGTCTTTTCCCACTTTTAGTAGTATGTTTTTTTCTGAGTTTTGACTAAGAATACAATGTTTCTGTTACTGAAACACCTGAATTTCCAGTGAAAATATGACATTACCAGTGCATAAGGTTAAATTGTACAGTATCTTTCCTTAAATTAAATGCTTACAGACATAAAGTCAACTGGCAATTCATTTTTTTTCCAGAGGTTCTTGAAGGAACCTTCTTTTAGTGGCTGCAGCATTATTAGAGCCCAAGTTACAATATATTTTGGACAAGGTAGAAAGATAATGTAACTCAGTATGGCTCCATTGCTACAAAAGAACAGCACTGCCATTTTTCAGTATGTCTGAGTGGTGCTGGAGAGTAACAGGAGAGGACTGTGTGTTGACAGATGAAAAGAACTTTTCATATATTTCATGTATTAGGTAATGCCATAACCATCTCTCTGTCATTTGTTTCCTTAAGCGATTTGCACTGGGTATGCCTTGTCCCAGCCACACATGTGACTTTGCATGTCTTTCCTGTGACCACTGTGTTCAAGTTGGTAGCTAGATTGTTAGATTTTTTTTGTGCACTTATTTTATAGTAGGAGCCACTAAAATGAAATATCTGCCCATCTTTGCATCTCTTGTTGCAACAAATTACTGGCTTTGCACAGACTCCTCCTCATTCCTTATGTGCCCTGTTCTTAAAACTGGAATGAAGATCAATTGGTGTCATAAGCAAAGGCCATCTCTCCTGCATGCCTGTCACTCAGTGGTCTGATGTTCTTCCTTGGGAGAGGCGTATTTTTCCCAACAGAGTGTTCTCAGTCACTTAAGCATGTACTGAGGAAAGATCTCTCTCTGTTTCTTTTGAATGACTTGAATCAGGTTTCCCAGCTCCCTTGTGTCTCAAGGGCAGCTGGAATTGCATCATTGCAAGTAGCATAGCCAGCAGCTCTTTTTCAGGGTGAAAATACCCCTCTTTCTGGGCTGCCATGATTTGTAATATAAATATGGTTTGCTGTCTTTCACCTGTGCTGGCCGTTCTCCTGAGGCACTGTTGTAGCTTGAGCTGCTCCAAAGGTTGAGAGACTTTAGAAATAGTGCTTTACTTGCAATTCCTTTCACTCTTTCACATGCTTGATCTTAGATCTCTGACTGTTACAATGCCACAATAGCTCAAAAAGACTGCTAGCTAGCCTATAAATCAGCTGGCTTCTTTTTCATTCTTTGATTTAGCATTTCTCAGGGTCTAGCTGGAGTACCTGAAAAGTCAAAAGTTTCACTGGAAAACACTTTCTTTCCAAATCTGCATGTAGGTCACAATTTTTTTCCTCATTATGTGTTCATATCTGGGTTTTCTCCTGTTTCTTTTACTTGAAGACAAGATAACTATTTCTCTGTAATGTTCTCTTAGTAGATCAGGTGTTAAAAAATGTCTCACATGCACTTTTTTTTTTTTTTTTATTTAAACCAGATTTCTTAAAACAGTAAGGCTTATTTAGTCACACTATCTGACTATTAGTTCTTCAGCATAATAATTTTGAATCTAGGCAAATTTCATTTGTTTAAAAATGGAGAGGTACAATCTAAAAAAATAGCAATATTCTATAGCCGTGAAGAAGAGTGGTGGTTGCCTAAGAGTGAGGGATATATATTAATATCCTCAAGAGGGTAGAAGGCTGAAATATGAATTCAAGAGATTGTTTGGCCTGCCAGATGGCCATTCAATTCACTTACTAATCAGCCAATCAGCACGTGTATAGCTCCAAATCAGCTATAATATGTGTTGCCTCTTGCCCATCTAGTACTTAGAAAAATAGGTGGAAATCACATGGACATTGGGGGAAATAAGTAAGGAATGAGGAAATCTGAAAATTAAGTGATAGAGGGGACATAGTAATACAAGACAGCTATTTCCTAAGGTTGTAGAAGGTATATGAGGCTGTTGGTAAAAATCTTGTGGGGTGTTTGGTTGTACAATCTATAATTTTGGTGGGGCTGGGATTTTTATTTTCCCCTAATTTTATCCTTGTGGCCCACTCTGATGAAGAGATCCTGTTCATTTCCACTTTATTTCCAGTTTTCCCATGTTTTTTTTCATGTGGAAATACAGCATGCCTTGCCTGAAGTTCCTTCCTAATTCCTGCCTGCTTTGTTTTTAGGAGCTGTCTTGCTTCCATACCACCACAGGTATGCATCTTGCCAGACTGATGGCTGATACCATGTTTCATATGTTTTAATCCACTCAATAATACAAAAAGCTTGATGTTCCTAATGTAAGTGGCCAGCTTAGAAAGAATATGTCAGGAAGCAGCAGGCAGGAGTGCTCCACAGGGGCAGCGGGGCTGAGGGGGACCCCAGTGTGGTGCAGGGCACGGCAGGCAGGGCTCCTGATGCGCCGAGTAGGCAAGGTCCTTTACAACGGCCAGAGCCAGCCAACAGTCCTCCTGTGAATGTGAGAAAGTGAGAGGTCCAGCTAAGAAGTCCAACAAGCCAGGTGAGGTCAGGACTGACAAGGCTAGGCGTGCCAATAGCACAGCCCAGGCCATGCCTCAGCTCAGGTGCAGCCCCTGAGCCAAAGCACAGAGGACCTGGCCCAAGCTCCCAGCACAGCTGGTTCCTTGCAGTCTGCAATGCTGGAGAGATGGCCCAGCAGAGAGGAAGCTCAACATCTTGGTAATGGCTATGGACTGAAACCTCACAGCTGGAGATGATACCTACACCAGCACATAATTGCTTATTGATGTCTTTTCCTCATCTTTGTCTTGTGTCATCGATTTGAATTTAATTAGAGGCGCAGAATACTGGGTGAGAAGATGGCTACTAGGGTAGTGCTTAGGCACTATTAATTAAGTAGCTATATCTATTTATTCTAGCCTATGAACTGGCTAAACAACTGTACTTCAAATAAGAAGACTCTTCCTTAAGTAGTTCCTTTGAGGCATATATTTTTGATGTGTTGATGGAGCCATAAGAAAACTTTACTTACTTATGAGCCTTGCGAACATTCGTGTGAGAAAATGAAGCCTTGTCTCCCAAAGACAACAATGAATGTCTTGCCTATTTCATAAATCCACCAAAAAAATAATAATAAAAAAAAGACTTGCTGATATATTTTAGTTTCTTTTGTGGTGACAGGCATCTCCTGAAACCACTTCGAAAGGGTGGGCAATATGACTGCGTTCCCAGGGTTAGTTACAGAGTTATGTAACCCAACTGCATTTACCAATGGACTTGAAATGCTGGTTGCAATTAAAATAAAGCTACATTAATTGAGACAGAATGATAAGATGCTGAGATGACACAATGTTCAGGCAGTCAAAAGAACTAGGATGAGACAATTAGGAAAAGTGAAGGATTTTGATACAGGATAAAGTTCTATTGAGATATATGAATTAAGCAGGTGTTGAAATCCCAAAGGTGATAAATACTTTCCTAGGGCTTTAACTATATGTAGAAACCTTTACAATATGCCCTTCTGTTACTTTATTGGATGATGACATTTGTCATAAGAATAACAGGTATAGCAAGTTAAAAATATCACTTCTCATTTTGGTGCACATTTTCAAGAGAAATAATTTCCATTTTAAATGGTGACATCTGACATACCTCATTTCCTGCAAAGGTAGGATGTTAGTGTAGGATGGTGAAAAATGGGTCCTGTAAGGGTGATAATAGTCCTGTAGTTTATTGATAACCTTGACTAAGTGAGATAGCTCAGTATCTGCAGATAGATTTCTCCTTACCCTTCTTAGTCTGTTTTGTTTCTTTCCACATTAAAATTCTGAGATTGTAGAAAATTTCAAAGTACAAATAAATATGTTGCCAAGGAATCTTCAGCAGCTCTTTTTTTGGAATTAAAATATCACTTGTGATATCACAAATGATCACACTTATTGTTTTTGGTTTTATTTTTATTTTTATTTTTAATCAATGAAACATTGTTTTAGACAATATTGATTAAGGGTGAAGGTGTTTCATAAAATTTGTTGCCTGATTGGAAAAAAAAAAAACCCACAACCCTAATCACTGTTAATTTAAGACAGAGTTAACATTTTCATCTGTGCTTTACTCAGAGGATCATCTGTTATGATACCATTTGCATGTGTATACAGTCTTTCACCTGAGTAGTATAAAAGAAAAATTTGTATATACTCCATTCATTTGCACAGTGTTTTCTGCTTTCATGCACATAGACAGACAGAAAATGATCAGGAGGAAAGTTACAGGAACAATATCAGCTATTTCAGTACCATTTTTAAGATTGAAAGGGGGCTAATCTTAGAGTCTCACACTCACCCATTTTCACCATTCCATATAAAAACATTGTTGTAGTTACATATTCTGGGTAATTTCCTTTAAGTATAAATGTATTTGTAAGCAATCACCCAGAAATAAAAGAGACTCACTTTGATAATCTTCCTAATAGACTGTGGTAGACAATTTGAAGTAGCCTGAGATTGTCAGAGTGTTTTAAAATCTCTGGTACTCTTTTTCATTGTGAAAAGCTTGTGGATCAAAGAAAACTCTGTGCCCCAGACTAAAGATCATCAAAACATACACTTCTGTTTTTTTTTTTTCTTTCTTTTCAGCAGATGTAGAAACTATAAAAAGACCTTATTATTGAAGGAAACTCAAAGTCAGCACAACTCCTTGGACAAGGCAATTTAATACTACACAAAATTATAGATGAACAAAAAGAAGGGAGAAGCATTTGGAGTAAATATATACCTTCTATTCAGATGGTTGGGAGGGTTTTTTTTTCCCCTTCTGCTTTTTGTGGAAAAATTCAGAACCGTATGAAAGTGTTTTGAAAGGGAGAGAGAAGGGAAAAAACAGGACTCAATGCATCTTGAAAAATCCTTCCGCTATTTACAAAAGCAATTGCTAACTCATTTGTGCGTGTGAGAGTATGTGTGTGCGCGCACTGGGAAAAGGGAAAAACATGAAAGAAATGACCTTGATCAGGATTCAGTCAGGACCTGTCTGTCTTCTAATTCAGCTGTTCCATCAGCTGATGCATTAAACCTGCTGCTTTCTGAGAAAATATCATTGTCAGCCTACCCTACTCTCTGGATAGAAAAGCTTTTAATAAAAGCCTAGCATCCTCTTCGATGGCCTACTCATATATTACTTAAGTATATAACGGAGACATTTGCACCATTAATGTATTCACTGTTCAGTCTTCCTGGCTTTAATTAGCTGTCCTGAAGATTGGGCATTACTCTTTGATTAAAAAGCACTTCCTGAAATGGGGGAGGGAGGGAAAATTCCTCTGGGTAACCCTGTTTCCGTACTCATAATTTCTTCTTATGTTAATCAGGTCTTTGCAGTATGTGTTGACTACACTAAAGATGAAAGACACCAAAACAGGCCAGACAGAAGGCAACATTAAAAAACAAACAAAAAAAAATCTGTTTAATTAGTGTCTATTTTTTGCAAGCCTGTATGATATCCCCATTTAGATACTACCATCACTTTAAATCTATTACACCCCAGTTGAGTCTGCACCAAGCTGTCAGCTAAACTGATTTATTCTTTACTTGCTTAAATTTAAAAACTATTTTGCTAAATATGAGAAGTTATTTGTGAGCACTGTTTTTGTTTGAAGTCCAAGTCCCATACATTAATTAAGCTTGCAGCCAAGGACAGAGTACTTATTATACAATATAAAAAGAACAGTTTCCAGCAGCCAATTATCATGTTACCTATTTTGAAACAGAACTCTTTAGAGGAAATATATCATTGAAACTATTCTCTGTGCTTTTTAATAGTCATGGTCTTAAAATTAACAAAAATGAGTTAATCAAAAGGTGTGCTAGAACCTTTGGAATTAATGGGAGGCTTCCATAGACTAACATAATGAAGGTGTTTCACCCATGATACCAAATTTATGCTCAAGTAAGTGTCTGTTCTTCAGCGTATCAAAGAAATGTACTGAATTTATCACTTAAAGGAACTACAAAAGTGAACAGGTATTCAAGACCTGTGGGTATTAGAGAGTACTGTCCCTGACTAAGCTACTGAAGAGATGAAAAGGCAGAACTAAAATACAGCTTGTATCAGCTGTTCCAGATTCACTGGCCATGAACTTTATGAGGTCATAAACATAAGGACTGAATCTCACTTTTTGAAAAGAGGAAGACCTAGACTCTGAAAAATGAGTCTTCAGCTGACCACGTACTCACGGGTACAAAGAGTTCCTTCATCCCTGCGGGACACAGCTCCTTAGATCAGTGAACTCAGCCGCGCAACACATTGCATTTCTCTCCAGGCCTTGGCTTAGCACTTCTGGTTGAAGTTAGCGTGATAGAAAAAGTGGTAAAATAGTGTCGCAAATGTTTCATTATAACTTTCTCAGGTTGCTCAGACGCTTCAGTGACTGCCTGGAGCAAATACTTTTCCCTGAGGTTGCATGGAATAATAGTAGTGGGGTTTTCTGGGGTTTATGAAACAATATATTTTATACAGGAAAAGAAAATGTAGTTTCAAGCCTAGAAAGCTGATTTTTCATAATGTCATATTGTGAGGCAGAACCTGATGATCATGTGTCAAAACCTTACAGCAGACTAAAGCTTTAGGACAACTGGGCCTAACTGCTGCTTCTTGATAAGTGGAACAGTGATATTGTGCTCAGATAATGAAACACTAAACAAAATCTGCAACAAAAAAGTAATTCTTTTCTGTCTTTGAGTGGTGTTGCTCTCTTTGGACAACTGTAATCCTCTTCTTATGTAGGACCAGCCAGAAATGTCCAAATAATTAAGTACAAAGCATTACAAACCGAAGTCAAGTAGGTTTTTTTTCAAGGAACGTTATCACACTTAGCATCTTGTTCTCCTCATGAGATACATACGGTCTTCCTTTTCTGTGTATTCATTGTCCAGTCTTTTTTTTTACATTTTGTCTCTGAATTGTTTATAAAGTAACTTTTTTGTTTATATGTTCTAATATTAATGATGTTTGCATTAGGTACCACTATCTGTAATAATTATTCATGTATGTTTATTATTCAAGAAGTGGTATTTATGCAGATTGATACTGACTGGTCAGGTTAACCATATTACAGTTTAACTACTCCCTATTGGACCATATTTACATTATTAGGAGCACATTTCAAATCTTAAACAGGCACTTTAATAAAAGTGAGTTTAAATGTGTTTTTTACATTAAACTTTTGAATTAGCCTTTGGGGAAAAGAAAAAAGTCATTCAAATAATGTGCAAGTGGAGTGAGCACTGGTTAGTATCTTTTAGCAGCTGAAAAAAAATACAAAACAAGTCAGTCCTGATTCTGGAATAAACCCCATATGGGCAGGTGTTGGCACTCACACAGATCTCCAAAGGCTATCTGCTCCTGTTGTGGTTATAGCAGCATTGTCATCATAATCCATAATCTCATGATGTTTGCTTAACTCACATATGAATTCACAGTTCCTTAAATATTTCAATGAAAAGATTACTTGCCTGTTTTAATCTTCAGAAACAAAATGGGCTGACTTAGTATTCTGTATGAAGCATCCTGAAAACAAACAAACAGAAAATCAAACTGTTTCATGAACAGAGCTGCCAAATTTGGTTCATATTGACTTTCAAGGACCATATTTCTTGTTATTTGCAATTATTTAAACACCTGCTGAGAAGAGCTGGTTGCAACATGAAATATGTTGAAGTTATTTCTAATTCACAGGGTTGGAAAAAGCAACATGTTTTCATATAAGGGAACATGCTTTATCTTTTTCCAAAAATGCTATTTTCTTCAAACTTGAAAAGTTCCTTTTTATTTCCCGTGTTTTGTCAATTAATATGATGAAATGACCAGTGTCCACAGTTTATTCATTTCAGCTTTTTTTTCCTTTTTTTGTTTCTTTTTTTTTTTTTCTTCTTCATTGCATTTCAAGTTCTATGTATGGAAATATTTTGAAACAAAAAAGAAAATGAACAGTAAAGCCTCATCTATCCTGTTTAAACATTTCAAACTGATCAGAGTTAAAGGTATAGAGTTTAAGATTTCATTTTTCTGTCCTATTTTCTGAAAAAGGAAAGTTTAATTTCTCATTTTCCTGATCTTTAATTTTCCAATATTTCAAGAAAAAAATATCTAAGGTGTCTTAATTTTTCTTCCTTTCTATGGATCTAAACATCAATTCTTCTTTATTAATTGAAAAAACCTGACTTGCAAGGATACGGAGGTTGATGTATAGTGTTTCTCATTCAATAAACACTAAAAATATTGTATTATCCAATTCCTTTTTTCAAAATTTCCTTTGAAATCTGCCTGAGATTTTAAACTCATATTCAATATTTGTGAAGGGACTGGATGGTTTTATACAAAGAAGAAGGATGAGAACTGCTAGTACTTCTGGGGAGGATTTGGGGAGGTCTTTTGTTGTTTTTTTTTTTTTTCTCTTTTTTTTCTCTCAACAGCATTTATTATTACAATAATTTTGGAATTCCCAACCTCCTACCCTGGAGGAATAGTGATCATTACACAGTGATCCAAAGAGATTTTTACAGTTGTTCACAATTTCCTTTTGGACCTGTTCATGACTATGCTATATTAAAGAGAATCATGATCAAGACTTTAAAGAAAAAATGATGAAACACTATTATTTCTACTTATCTAGATACAGAAATCTCCAATGACATTTCAGCTATGTCTAAGAATGGTTGTCTCTCAAAAGTGATCTGAGCTAGCTGTTCTTTTTTACAGTATTTGGCACATTTAATCAACCAAAATTTATATAAACGTATTGCAATCTATAGAGGTTATGAAAATGGCTTACTACCACCTCCTTGGAGTGGCATATGTGTTATGACATTGCAAAGGGTTTGTAAAAACTGGTGAGTTACTGTAGATATTTATTCTTTACACTCCATATGTTTCCTTGCGTCTAATGAGAAGAAAGTGAAGATTCCTTGCGTCTTCCACCAAGGTAATTTTTAAAACTTTTTTTTTTGTGATTCAATTAATATTTTTAAGGTGAAAATATTTGAGTGAGCACACCGCAGGGAACTCCATACATCTTATCCCATTTACCTCCTAATCACACAAAATGGAGGAGCAGAGCTGTCATATTTACTTTATAATCAGGCAGCGAGTGTCAGACTATGATTCGGATCTAGTCTGAATATTTTCTATTATTCACCTTATTTAATAAACTGTCACTTGAAAGAGGGAATGATAAGCTGTTGCACAATGAATCAAAGGAGTGCTATGCCTTCTGCTTTATTATGCATGCTACATTTGCAGCCAATGAAGCATAACCTCTGAGCTGATATTTTTATAGATGAAAGAGACATCATGTTACATATTCTATTTATTTCATCAGCTTCACTGTAGCCAACACAGAACACAACGATTCCCTCACACTTCATATCTGACAATTGATGGGCATTCTTGCTGACTTCTTGTCTAATAGTTTTCTATTCTCTGCATATTTAAGATTCTTACTACGAATGACAGAGCAAGGGTGAAATGGATGGAGGATAATGGTATGTTTTAATTAAAAATTATTGTGGAAATAGCCCTGACTAATCTTTTTTTCCCACACTTTCATTTTTTTCCCCTCCATATCATATGTTGTTTAGATATTACTCTCCCCACTCTTTTTTTTTTTTTTAAGAACTGTATCATCAGCTAACTTTGTTTCCATGGGGATTTTATGACTGTGAACAAAAAGCCCACCCAGAAAATAGCTTCAGGTAAACCTTCACAGTCTTCACAGCATACAAGACTGTTTTATTTATTAAAAGAAATCAAAAAGAATAATGCATTACATAACAAGAACAACAAAATACTAATCACTATGCTAGTATAAGACCAAGAATATGGTTTAAGCAAACTATACCTTAGGGTGTGTATTTTAGTAGAGGAATGCTGTGTTACCATATTATCTCCTATTTGTGGAGAAAAAAGGTAATTATAGTTTTTCCTCCTTTATTACTAAAATATAGTTTATTTTTATAAGCTAGTGCATTGATTTCTTAATGTTACAAGTTTTGCTAGACAGAAGCACATAAAAGTCATAAACAAGTCTCAATTAATAGAGTTTCCACAATTCTTAGGAAATTAAAGAAGTACTTTGTATATTTTTAGAGAACTTTCTGGTTGTCAACTGGAGTGCCCTGGGAGCTCCATATGCATTTGCTGCAGTTCTAATTTCTTTCATTGATAGTGAGAGGGTTTTCCCCCCAAACAATACCCATCAATCAATTCAAATCAAATAGAGAGTGCAGGATGAAGTGCCAAACTGCACAGTTCACCAGTGGTAATTGGAGAAAGTGAAAGGAGAGTACCATTTGGCCAACTTTCCTGTCCAAATAGCAGATGTCCCACTGTAAGATTTTACAAATGATTAATGTTTAAATGTTTTCAAAAGTTAATGAACAAATTCAAGGGTGAGGAATCCACTGTGTTTGTTGCTTTCTTCATTTTATTATTATTCAACTTCTAAGTTAAAAGGTAATATGTCTCATTTGGTAAGTCCTGGACAGGCTGTTGGAGTCTGAAGGAGTACCTTGGAGAGGTACTACTGCAGGCATCTGACCTTGGCCATTGTTCTATTGTTCTTCCCAGTTACGGAAAGAGAATTAGAATGCTTCATGCCGTTTCACAAAATGACCACAGGGGAAAAAAAAAAAAATAACAAGAGGAGGAAGAAGGAAGGGCAAAAGGGACAGGGCTGCAAAAACAAGACACTGGCAGAGACACTGAACAAAGCACTCTTGTCAGTGACCACTTCTTCTGGAAGCTGTTTAAAGTTGCAGAGCAATACCTCTGCCCAGAATCAAGATGGGAGTAGAAATAGGGTCCAGAGTTACCAGGATCCTCTCCCATGATTCCTCCTTCTAGTGCTTGGTCATGGATCAGATATGACCAAGATAGACATTAAGAATGTCCAGCAATTAGGTGGGTAATGGTAATAACTTAATGAGATGATGTGGAACAGGAATGGACTGGTCCCCAGTACATGTAAGGTACATGTGTGCCAGGATCTTCTGGTCATCATCCCAGAGCCAAGGTTAACTGAGGATACTGTTTTAAACATTTAATTGAGAAGAGATTATCATTGTCTAGTGAAACAGCTCCAGAGGTTCTTGCCTCTATGGATGGTAGAATCTGCCCACTAAATAACAAAAATTATATAGGTTTGATTCCGCTTGTCCTATTGGACGCTGCTGGAGGAACAACACCAGAGAGGTGGACCTTTGAACTAACCTGGTATGGTCATTCTTGTGATAGTAAGACAAATTCTACCATGGAAAATGTCAGCTCAACTGAGCATCAAAGAACAGTTGTAATGAAGGAAATACACTGTCATTTGTAGAGCTGGGTCAGTGTTTCATTCATATTTTCTGATAGCATGTCTCTTTTTCATAGCATATGTATTGAAAGTGGAAAAACTACTTGGCATTCAGCCTCACAGGTGAACCACAGGTGTTGACTCTCCAAATGTTTGATATTGAACGAGATCTCAAGTTTTCAAAAAATTGCAGAAAAAACACACTTTTTTTGTTGGTTCCCCCCCCTCCCGCCCCTGTAAGCAAGCACAGCTGAAACATTACTTCTAAAGCCACACATCACAGAAAGGAAGTAAGAAGAAGGTAACCTTCCAAAAGGGAAAATTCAGATATGGTGAGTGAGACAGACTGGAAGTAAAATTTGAAAACAAATCTCCTCTGCCGATTGCACTATCTTGCTTCTAGAAAGTCTAACAATAAGGATATTTTTCTTGGCTTGCAGAAAACTTCACACATTCTGCCCATTCCCCTTTCCATACTGTATCTGTTTTCTACCCTGTTTACTGGAGTCTCACAAGATCTATTGATGCTACATTTGCTTGATCTATGGCTCTTTTATTCCCCTATCTTTTTTCCAGGAGCTTATTCCAGATGAATTTACTGAGGTACTTTAAAAAAAACACCTCTCTCAAGATCCACTTGACTTAGAGGGCAACATCACAGGTGGTATGCGCATAGCAAAGTGTGTGCAAACAGGCCAACAAATTGTCTGGCACAAGCTGAAAAAGAAAATTCCGTCTTTGCAATGCCATTCTTCTCTTACACCTGTGGCTATTTTGTGTGTCCACTTAACAAATCGACCACGTCTTTCTTCTTCCTTATGAGCCATGGTGAAGTTACAAGGGCAAGAAAAATCGGGGGTTTTGTGTAAAAAGCACCAGACTGAAGATCAGGCAAAACAAAACTTTCTTTATTCTGCTTGAGACCTCATGTGTCCTTGAAGATGTTTAAGTACCATTCTAGCTGCCTTGACTTCAATATATACTTCCAATAGCAAGAGTCTATGGATATTGATAGTAGTAAGGAATGTAAACAACTTTTAAGAAAAGCAGCCTGCTAATAAAAAAGATCGAGGCTGCACACGTAAATCCAAGATAGAATTTTAGTGGTTGCAAGAGCAACCAACACGCTTCCTCTAGTGTGTATTTTTATGTCTTTTACATCTACATGTTTTCATTAATAAGGATGTAATATATTACTAGTTTTCCTATAGCTAAGCATAAAAAAAATGTACATCTTGATGGTTTCTTCCCTTTCTTTTTTGTTTTTGATATTCTGAATAAACTGAACTGAGAACATGAGAGAGAAAAAAAACAAACAAACATCATATATAAAGGAATGTATTGACTAATCCAGTGATAGACCATATCAAATAAAAACATCGGTGTTTTACAGTTTAGAGATGTCAGTTGTACTTATTTGATACTCTTAATAGCATCCTTTTATTTTGATCTATTTTCTTTGTCTTCTGCCTAGCACTCTTAAAGTTTTTGATTCTGAGAGGCTTTGCCTTCTTTTTTTTTTTTTTTTTTAGAAAAAATATTTCTCTTTCTAACTTCTCTATCGACTGAAGTGTGGTTCAGAAGTTCATCAGTTTACAAGTTCAGTAATGACATTCATATGTATGTACACATGCATATATACATTTTATATTCACTTTCTGTCCATAAAAGAATGAGATGCATGTATACTTTTCCTCCCATCTTACTCATATGCAAATTTACTGTGCACTGTTTCTAGACCTATCTGCCACAGAATCAGAATTATAATGCTGGGTACAACATCAAACAATGTGCTACCAGTTTTACAACACCAAATTGCATGGAGATGCTGCAAGCCATGTAATTTTGAATTTCAGTTCGTGAGTCATAATTCAAAAACATTTAATAGTAATTATTTATTTTCATTTTTCTGGTAGAATGAAACAGTCTGTAAGACTATATACATGGAACTGGTTATATGCTATCTCCATGGTTACACATAATTTTAACTCTATCAACTTCTCTCTTTCACCAATGATAAATGTCCAGACACAGAGACCAAGAGAAAAATAGAGGGATGCTTCATTTGACTGGCAAGTGAAAATGTCATTCTTCTTAAAGTTAATTTTATTTTCCATCCTCTGTAGTAATCAGAAAAATATTATTTCAATTCTTGTAAATGAATACAAACACCAGAAGAGTAACAGACAGTAGCAACAGTAAAGCCATAAAGGTCAAGGTAGCACTCTTTTTCTATTTCTGCAACATATGTGACTTCTGAATAGTTTTGTTATTCTGATTTTAACAAGTAATTTTTTTTTAAGGTCTCAAGGTTCTGGACTGTGATCTGTTACATATGTAAATCAATATCTTACGCAAATGATAATAAAAAGAAACAATTTTGTTTTACTATTAGCATTTGGGGAATCGTTTCAGACACTTCAGACACTTCTATGGAAATATGTTTTTTCTGTCTAGTCTACTAGATGAGGCCAGTTATAAAAGGTAAGGCTGACTGAAAAGGAAAGTGTTGAGTTAAAAATATGACGTAATATTTTCTGTATGCTATATGCTAAATCATAGGTTATAGCAAAGATACACAAAGTATGGCTGCAGATTCCTCATTGATTTGTGAATGTGGTGTTGCAAATTTAGAATTTGGATCTTACACAACTCTGAGGTAGCAGCAATTTAAGATTTATTAACATGGTAAATCACAGTGTTGGGTTCTATGATATCTAACAATACTTAATCAGCAGCCAGTTAACAGAGCAATTTAACAAAATTTGCTATAATCAACACAGAGGCTTAGTTAGAGATTCAGGAATTACAAGGTTCACTGCAGACTTACAACAGAGTTTCATAAATCAAATCACACACACGCAAACACATACTCACATACACAGATACAGAGGTTAATCTATGACCAAGATTTTTCTCATTTTGCAAATTGTAGTAAATTATTGGTACCAAATGATCTCTGAACCTTGAGAAATCTAGTTATAGTGAATTACTCACTTTTTTCCTTCATCGGCGTTTGTCAACAGATGATCTTTGAACACTCACAAAATCTACCTTGAGATGGATCCCAGCTCAGGGAGTGATACTGCTGTGATCCTTTTGACCTCAAAGGGTCTCACTTAGCATCGCTATTTATAAGGTCATGGGGTGATTGACTTTGGTGAGTGTTTTTTCCATTTTTGGACACAATTCTTGTCAGGCAATTCTGGTACCTTCCACATCGGGCTTTGATCCAGGCAGCAGGAGTTTCATGTATGGTTAGGGAGCTCCTAATCATACCAACTCACTACACTTGTAACCAAGACAATGTTGGATTGCCCTGATATCACAACATGGCCCCAGGGGGCTGCACCACCACACATGGAAAGTAAAAACAATTACTGACACAGCAAGCAGTCATGGAGATTCCACAAAAGTGGACTGTGAGCATGGTCTGGCGGATCTACATCATTGGGCAGAGATGCCTGCTGACAGTACAGATTTCCTGAATTTATGATGATCTAGGAAGCACAGAGCTCAGACTAAAAATTCTACACTTAAATATTCTTAAACTAGGGTCACAGAGAAAGATATAGAGTGATAGCAGTATTATTTTCCTCTATACATTTTCTTTTAATTAATTAATCTACCATAATGTGATTTCTGACACTATTTGGGTACTTTTTAGGAAACCATATTTCATATAGGTACCTCTCCAAAGACTTTTTGATGTTCTGATTTGAAACCAAGAAAAAAACTGAGGGCTCATAGATCACCCAGCATCATTCTCTCTTTAATTCTAGCTGCCATCAGGGAAATACCTTTTTTGAGATTACTGGAATATTTCACAGATTCCATGACCTTATGTTTAAAATTCTCATTACACCCTGTTCAGGTTTGAGGTAAAACAGAACCGATTTTTGTTTCAGTAATTTTACTTTTCAGCTAAGCCTCTTCTAACTAACTGAACTCTCTGAAATTAACAGCCCATTTTTAAGACTGTAGTCTGCTCCCAGAGACTGATAAGGCCTGATTATTTATAATTTATACCAAGGAATGGTATGCAGAGAGGCTCCTGCTTACACTTACTGCTATAACACCCAAGGCCAGCGAACTTTGTTGTGTGTCCCGTTGGAGGGTCCGAAGCGGAAAAGTGTAGAGGTCTCACCGGCGGGGAGGAGCAGACAGGAGAGGTGACCCAAAACTGACCAACAGGGTATTCCATCCCATCTGCCTCATGCTCAGTATAAAAGCTGAGGGATCAAAGGGTCAGCCTCTTTCTTCTGTCGCCGAGGAGACCAGCTCCAGTGTAGGTAAGGCTGCACTGGGGAAGGGGATTGCGGCGGAAAAAGCCGGCGAAGGGCTCTTTTTGGGGGCTTTCGAAGCCGGGAAAGCGGCTAGCTCGTGCCGGAACCGGCAGCTCGGGGGCGGGCTGCAGGGGCGGAGACAATACCACGCGGCAGTTCTAAACGGGTGGTCCAGGAGAGCAGCGGCCGGCCGCTGCGCACCCAG